>NC_092000.1:25273921-25573921 GCF_044704955.1 Pristiophorus japonicus | reverse complement strand
CGATACTGTGTGACCCCACACTGTGACCCCGATACTGTGTGACCCCACACTGTGACCCCGATACAGTGTGACCCCACACTGTGACCCCGATACTGTGTGACCCCACACTTTGACCCCGATACTGTGTGACCCCACACTGTGACCCCGATACTGAGTGACCCCACACTCATCCGGATATTATGTGACCTCACACTGTGACCTCGATACTGTGTGACCCCACACTGTGACCCCGATACTGTGGGACCCCAAACTGTGACCCCGATACTGTGTGACCCCACACTGTGACTCCGATACTGTGTGACCCCACACTGTGACACCGATACTGCGTGACCTCACACTGACCCCGATACTGTGTGACCCCACACTGTGACACTGATACTGCGTGACCTCACACTGACCCAGATACTGTGTGACCTTACACTGCCCCCGATACTGTTTGGTCCCAATTTGTGACCCTGATACTGTGTGACCCCACACTGTGACCCTAATATTGTGTGACCCCAATACTGTGTTACCTCATACTGTGACCCCGATACTGTGTGCCCCCTCACTGTGACCCCGATGCAGTGTGACCCCAATACATTGTGACCCCACACAGTGATCCCGATACTGTGTGACCCCACACTGTGATCCCGATACTGTGTAACTCCACACTGTGACCCCGATACTGTGTGACCCCACACTGACCCCTGATAATGTGTTACCCCAGACTGTGACCCCGATACTGTGTGACACCACACTGTGACCCCGATACTGTGTGACCCCACACTTTGACCCCAATACTGTGTAACCGCAAACTGTGACCCCGATGCGGTGTGACCCCGATACTGTATGACCCCACACTGTGACCTCGATACTGTGTGAAACCACACTGTGACCCCGATACTGTGTGACCCCACACTGTGACCCGATATTGAGTGACCCCACACTGTGACCCCGATACTGTGTGACCACACACTGTGACCCTGATACTGTGTGACCCCACACTTGACCCCGACACTGTGTGACCACGTTACTGTATGATCCCACACTGTGACCCTGACACTGTGTGACCCCACACTTGACCCCGACACTATGACCCCAATACTGTGTGGCCCCACACTGTGACCCCGATACTGTGTGACACCACACTGTGACCCCGATACTGTGTGACCCCACACTGTGACCCCGACACTGTGTGACCCCACACTGTGACCCTGATACTGTGTGACACGACCCTGTGACCCCACACTGTGACCCAGATACTGTGTGACACGACCTTGTGACCCAGATACTGTGTGACACGACCCTGTGACCCCGATACTGTGTGGCCCCACGCTATGGCCCCGATACTATGTGAGCCCACACTGTGACCCCGATACTGTGTGACCCCACACTGTGACCCAGATACTGTGTGACCCCACATTGACCTCCCGAAACTGTGTAACCCCACACTGTGACTCCAATACTGTTTGACCCCACACTGTGACCCCGATACTGTGTGACCACACACTGTGACCCCGATACTGTGTGACCCCTTAATGACCCACGATATTGTGTGAGCCAAAACTGTGAGCTCAATACTGTGTGACCCCTATACTGTGTGACCCCACACTGTGACACCGATACTCTATGACCTCACACTGTGACCCCGATACTGTGTAACCCCACACTGTGACCCTGATACTGTGTGACCCAACAGTGACACCGAATACTGTGTGACCCCACATTGACACCGATACTGTGTCACCCCACACTGTGACCCCGATACTGTGTGATCCCACACTGTGACCCCGATACAGTGTCACTCCACACTGTGGCCCCGATACTGTGTGACCACACTGTGACCCCGATACTGTGTGATCCCACACTGTGACCCCGATACAGTGTCACTCCACACTGTGGCCCCGATACTGTGTGACCACACTGTGACCCCGATACTGTGTGATCCCACACTGTGACCCCGATACAGTGTCACTCCACACTGTGACCCCGATACTGTGTGACCACACTGTGACCCCGATACTGTGTGACCCCACACTGTGACCCTGATAATGTGTGATCCCGATACTGTGTGACTCCACTCTATGACCCCGATACTCTGTGACCCCCACGATGAAGCTGCTACCGTGTGACCCGACATTGTCTCACCCCACACTGTGACCCCAACACTGCGTGACACCACGCTGTGATCTCGATATTGTGTGACCCCACATTGTAAACCCGATACTGTGTGACCCCACGGTGTGATCCCGATACTGTGTGATCCACACTGTGACCCCGATACTGTCTGACCCCACACTGTGACCCGATACTGTGTGACCCCACACTGTGACCCCGATACTGTGTGACCTCACACTGACCTCGATACTGTGTGACCTCACACTGACCCCAATACTGTTTGGCCCCACACTTGGACCCTGATATGTGTGACACCACACTGTGACTCCGATACTGTGTGACCCCACACTGACCCTCCGATATTGTGTGACCCCAATTTGTGACCCTGATACTGTGTGACCCCACACTGTGACCCTAATACTGTGTGACCCCACTACTGTGTTACCTCATACTGTGAGCCGACATTTTGACCCCGATACTATGTGACCCCACACTGTGACCCCGATACTGTAACCCCAATACTGTGTGCCCCCACACTGTGACCCCAATGCAGTGTGACCCCAATACATTGTGACCCCACACTGTGATCCAGATACTGTGTGACCCCACACTGTGATCCCGATACTGTGTGACCCCACACTGTGACCCTGATACACTGTGACCCCACACTTGACCCCGACACTGTGTGAGCCCACATTTTGACCCCGATACTATGTGACCCCACACTGTGACCCCGATACTGTGTGATTCCACACTGTGACCCCGATACTGTATGATCCCACACTGTGACCCCGACACTATGTGACCCCACACTGTGACCCCGGTACTGTGTTACCCCACACTGTGACCCCACACTATGACCCCAATACTGTATGGCCCCACACTGTGACCCCGATACTGTGTAACCCCACACTGTCACCCCGATACTGTGTGACCCTACACTGTGACCCCGATACTGTGTGACCCCACACTGTGACCCCAATACTGTGTGACCCCACACTGACCCCTGATAATGTGTTACCCCACAGTGTGACCCCCGATACTGTGTGACACCACACTGTGACCCCGATACTGTGTGACACCAAACTTTGACCCCAATACTGTGTAACCGCAAACTGTGACCTCGATACGGTATGACCCCGATACTGTATGACCCCACACTGTGACCCCGATACTGTGTGACCCCACACTGTGACCCCGATGCAGTGTGACCCCAATACAGTGTGATCCCGATACTGTGTGACCCCACACTGTGATCCCTATACTGTGTGACCCCACACGGTGATCCTGATACTGTGTGACCTCACACTTGACCCCGACACTGTGTGACCCCACACTGTGACCCCGTTACTGTATGATCCCACACTGTGACCCTGATACTGTGTGACCCCACACTTGACCTCGACACTGTGTGACCCCACACTATGACCCCAATACTGTGTGGCCCCACACTGTGACCCCGATACTGTGTAACCCCACACTGTGACCCCGATACTGTGTGACACCACACTGTGACTCCGATACTGTGTGACCCCACACTGACCCCTGATAATGTGTTAACGCACACTGTGACCCCAATACTGTGTGACACCACACTGTGACCCCGATACTGTGTGACCCCACACTGTGACCCTGATACTGTGTGACCCCACACCGTGATCCCGATACTGTGTGACCCCACATTGTGATCCCGATACTGTGTGACCCCACACTGTGACCCCGATGTAGTGTGACCGCAATACAGTGTGACCCCACACTGTGACCCTGATACTGTGTGACCCCACACCGTGATCCTGATACTGTGTGACCCCACACTGTGATCCCGATACTGTGTGACCCCACACTGTGACCCCGATGTAGTGTGACCGCAATACAGTGTGACCCCACACTGTGATCCCGATACTGTGTGACCCCACACTCTGATCCGTATACTGTGTGACCCCAATATGTGTGACCGCACACTTGACCTTGACTCTGTGTGACCCCACACTGTGATCCCGATACTGTGTGGCCCCACACTGTGACCCCGATACTGTGTGGCCCCACACTGACCCCTGATAATGTGTTACCCCACACCGTGACCCCAATTCTGTGAGACACCACACTGTGACCCCGATACTGTGTGACCCCACACTGTGACCCCAATACTGTGTAACCCCAAACTGTGACCCCGATACGGTGTGACCCTGATACTGCGTGACCCCACACTTTGACCCCGATACTGTGTGACACCACACTGTGACCCCGATACTGTGTGACCCCACACTGTGACCCCGATACTGTGTTACCCCACACCGTGACCCCGATACTGTGAGACACCACACTGTGACCCCGATACTGTGTGACCCCGATACTGTGTGACCACAAACTGTGACCCCGATACTGTGTAACACCACACTGTGACCATGATACGGTGTGACCCCACACTGTGACACCGATACTGTGTGACCCCACACTGTGACCCTAATACTGTGTGACCCCAATACTGTGTTACCTCATACTGTGACCCCACACTATGGCCCCGATACTGTGTGACCCCACACTGTGACCCCTGATACTGTGTGACCCCATACTGTGAACCCGATACTGTGTGACCCCACACTGTGACCCCGATACTGTGTGACCCCACACTGTGACCACGATACTGTGTGACCCCACACTGTGACCCCTGATACTGTGTGACTCCATACTGTGAACCCGATACTGTGTGACTCCGATACTGTGTGACCCCACACTGTGACCCCGATACTGTATGACCCCACACTGTGACCCCGATACTGTGTGACCCCACACTGTGACCCCGATACTGTGTTACCCCACACCGTGACCCCGATACTGTGAGACACCACACTGTGACCCCGATACTGTGTGACCCCGATACTGTGTGACCACAAACTGTGACCCCGATACTGTGTAACACCACACTGTGACCATGATACGGTGTGACCCCACACTGTGACACCGATACTGTGTGACCCCACACTGTGACCCTAATACTGTGTGACCCCAATACTGTGTTACCTCATACTGTGACCCCACACTATGGCCCCGATACTGTGTGACCCCACACTGTGACCCCTGATACTGTGTGACCCCATACTGTGAACCCGATACTGTGTGACCCCACACTGTGACCCCGATACTGTGTGACCCCACACTGTGACCACGATACTGTGTGACCCCACACTGTGACCCCTGATACTGTGTGACCCCATACTGTGAACCCGATACTGTGTGACTCCGATACTGTGTGACCCCACACTGTGACCACGATACTGTATGACCCCACACTGTGACCCCGATACTGTGTGACCCCACACTGTGACCCCGATTCTGTGTGACCCCACACTGTGACCCTGACACTTTGTGATCCTACGCTGTGACCCCGATACTATGTGACCCCACACTTGACCCCAATACTTTGTGACCACACACTGACCCCGATACTGTGTGATCCCACACTGTGACACCGATACTGTGTGACCCCACACTGTTACTTCGACACTATGTGACCCAACACTGTGACTCGGATACTGTGAAACCCCAAACTGAGACGCCGATACGGTGTGACCCCACACTGTTACCCCGATATTGTGTGACCCCACAGTGTGACCCCAATACAATGTGCCCCCCACTGACCCCCCCGATACGGTGTGACCCCACACTGTTACCCCGATATTGTGTGACCCCACAGTGTGCCCCCAATACAGTGTGCCCCCCACTGACCCCCCGATACTGTGTGACCCCACACTGTTACCCCAATAATGTATGACACCACACTGTGACCCCGATACTGTGTGACCTCTCACTGTGACCCCGATACTGTGTGACCCCACACTGTTACCCCGATATTGTGTGGCCCCACACTGACCCAAATACTATGTGTCCCCACACTGTGACCCCGATACAGTGTCACCCCACACTGTGACCCCGATACTGTGTGACCCCACACTGTGACCCCGATAATGTGTGACCCCACACTGACCCCGATTCTGTGTGACCCCACACTGTGACCCTGACACTTTGTGATCCTACGCTGTGATCCCGATACTGTGTGACCCCACACTGTGACCCCGATAATGTGTGACCCCACACTGACCCCGATTCTGTGTGACCCCACACTGTGACCCTGACACTTTGTGATCCTGCGCTGTGATCCCGATACTGTGTGACTCCACATTGTGACCCCGACACTGTGTGACGCCGAAACTGTGTTACCCCACACTGTGACCCTGATACTGTGTGACCCCACGCTGTGACCTCGATACCGTGTGACCAAAAATTGTTACCCCGATACTGTGCGACCCCACACTGTGACCCCGATAATGTGTGACCCCACACTGATCCCGATTCTGTGTGACCCCACACTGTGACCCTGACACTTTGTGATCCTACGCTGTGATCCAGATACTGTGTGACCCCACACTGTGACCCCGATACTGTGCGACCCCACATTGTGACCCCGATACTGTGTGACTCCACATTGTGACCCCGACACTGTGTGACGCCGAAACTGTGTTACCCCACACTGTGACCCTGATACTGTGTGACCCCACGCTGTGACCTCGATACCGTGTGACCAAAAATTGTTACCCCGATACAGTGTGACCCCACACTGTGACCCCGATACTGTGTGACCCCACACTGTGACCTCGATACTGCAGGACCCCACACTGTGACCACGATACTGTGTGACTCCACACTGTGACCCCGATACTGTGTGACCCAACAATGACCCCGCTTGTGTGTGATCCCATGCTGTGACTTCGATACCTTGTGACCCCGATACATTGTGACCCCAATACTGTGTGACCCCGATACTGTTTAACATCACACAGTGACCCCAATACTGTGTGACCCTGATACTGTGTGACCCCACACTGTGACCCCGATACTGTGTGACCCCGATACTGTGTAACACCACGCTGAAACCGATACTGTGTGATCCCACACTGTGATCCCGATACTGTGTCACCCCACACTGACTCCTGATATTGTGTGACCCACACTATGACCCCGATAGTGTGTGACCCCACAGTGTGACCCCGATACTGTGTGAGCCCACACTATACCCGATACTGTGTAAACCCACATTGACCCTATACTGTGTGACCCCACACTGTGACCCCGATACTGTGTCACCCCACACTATGACCCCGATAGTGTGTGACACCCACATTGTGACCCCGATACTGTGTGACCCCACGCTGTGCCCCCGATACTGTGTGACCCCACAATGTGACCCTGATATTGTGTGACCCCACAATGTGACCCGGATACTGTGTTATCCCACACTGACCCTGATATTGTGTGACCCCACACTGTGACACCGATACTGTGTTACCCCACACTGACCCTGATACTGTGTGACCCCACACTGTGACACCGATACTGTGTTACCACACACTGACCCTGATACTGTGTGACCCCACACTGTGACCCCTGGTACTATGTGACCCCACACTGTGACCCTGATACTGTGTGACACCACACTGTGACCCCGATACTGTGTGACTCCACACTGACCCCTCGATACTGTGTGCCCCACGCTGTGACCCCGATACTGTGTGAACCCGCATTGTGACCCCGATACAGTGTGACCCCACACTGTGTTACCCCACACTGTGACCCTGATACTGTGTGAGCCCACGCTGTGACCTCGATACCGTGTGACCAAAAATTGTGAACCCGATACTGTGTGACTCCACACTGTGACCCCGATACTGCAGGACCCCACACTGTGACCACGATACTGTGTGACTCCACACTGTGACCCCGATACTGCAGGACCCCACACTGTGACCGCGATACTGTGTAACCCAACAATGACCCCGCTACTGTGTGATCCCATGCTGTGACTTCGATACCTTGTGACCCCGATACATTGTGACCCCAATACTGTGTGACCCCGATACTGTGTAACATCACACTGTGACCCCAATACTGTGTGACCCCGATATTGTGTGACCCCACACTGTGACCCCGATACTGTGTGACCCCGATACTGTGTAACACCACGCTGAAACCGATACTGTGTGACCCCACACTGTGACCCCGATAATGTGTCACCCCCACACTGACTCCTGATATTGTGTGACCCACAATATGACCCCGATAGTGTGTGACACCCACATTGTGACCCCGATACTCTGTGACCACACGCTGTGCCCCCGATACTGTGTGACCCCACAATGTGACCCGGATACCGTGTGACCCCACACTGCGACCCCGATACTGTGAGACCCCACACTGTGACACCGATATTGTGTGACCCCACTCTGTGACCCCGATACTGTGTGACCCCACACTGTGGCCCCCGATACTGTGTGATCCCACATTGTGACCCCGATACTGTGTTACCTCACACTGTGACCCTGATACTGTGTGACCCCACGCTGTGACCTCGATACCGTGTGACCAAAAATTGTGACCCCGATACTGTGTGACCCCACACTGTGACCCCGATACTGTGTGACTCAACACTGTGACCCCGATACTGCAGGACCCCACACTGTGACCACGATACTGTGTGACTCCACACTGTGATCCCGATACTGTGTGACCCCGATACTGTGTGACCCCACACTGTGACCCCGATAATGCAGTACCCCACAATGTGACCACGATACTGTGTGACTCCACACTGTGACCCCGATACTGTGTGACCCCGATACTGTGTGACCCCACACTGTGACCACGATACTGTGTGACTCCACACTGTGACCCCGATACTGTGTGACCCCACACTGTGACCGCGATACTGTGTGACCCAACAATGACCCCGCTACTGTGTGATCCCATGCTGTGACTTCGATACCTTGTGACCCCGATACATTGTGACCCCAATACTGTGTGACCCCGATACTGTGTAACATGACACTGTGACCCCAATACTGTGTGACCCCGATATTGTGTGACCCCACACTGTGACCCCGATACTGTGTGACCCCGATACTGTGTAACACCACGCTGAAACCGATACTGTGTCACCCCACACTGTGACCCCGATACTGTGTCACCCCACACTGACTCCTGATATTGTGTGACCCACACTATGACCCCGTTAGTGTGTGACCCCACACTGTGACCCCGATACTGTGTGACCCCACAATGTGACCCTGATATTGTGTGACCCCACGCTGTGCCCCCGATACTGTGTGACCCCACAATGTGACCCGGATATTGTGTGACCCCACACTGTGACACCGATACTGTGTTAGCCCACACTGACCCTGATACTGTGTGACCCCACACTGCGACCCCGATACTGTGAGACCCCACAATGTGACCCCGATACTGTGTGACCCCACACTGTGACCCTGATACTGTGTGACCCCACACTTGACCCCGACACTGTGTGACCCCGTTACTGTATGATCCCACACTGTGACCCTGACACTGTGTGACCCCACACTGTGACCCCGACACTGTGTCACCCCACACTGTGACCCTGATACTGTGTGACACGACCCTGTGACCCCACACTGTGACCCAGATACTGTGTGACACGACCCTGTGACCCCGATACTGTGTGACCCCACGCTATGACCCCGATACTGTGTGAGCTCACACTGTGGCCCCGATACTGTGTGACCCCACACTGTGACCCAGATACTGTGTGACCCCACATTGACCTCCCGAAACTGTGAAACCCCACACTGTGACTCCAATACTGTGTGACCCCACACTGTGACCCCGATACTGTGTGACCACACACTGTGACCCCGATACTGTGTGACCCCTTAATGACCCACGATATTGTGTGACCCCAAACTGTGAGCCCAATACTGTGTGACCCCGATACTGTGTGACCCCACACTGTGACCCCGATACTGTATGACCACACACTGTGAACCCAATACTGTGTGACCCCACACTGTGACCCTGATACTGTGTGACCTCACAGTGACCCCTAATACTGTGTGACCCCACACTGTGACCCCAATAATGTGTGATCCCATATTTTGACCCCGATATAGTGTCACTCCACACTGTGACCCCGATACTGTGTGACCACACTGTGACCCCGATACTGTGTGACCCCACACTGTGACCCCGATAATGTGTGATCCCGATACTGTGTGACTCCACTCTATGACCCCGATACTGTGTGACCCCCACGATGACGCTGATAACGTGTGACCCGACATTGTCTCACCCCACACTGTGACCCCAACACTGCGTGACACCACGCTGTGATCTCGATATTGTGTGACCCCACATTGTAAACCCGATACTGTGTGACCCCACGCTGTGACTCCGATACTGTGTGACCCCGATACTGTGTGACTCCACACTGTGACCCCGATACTGTGTGACCCCACACTGTGACCCGATACTGTGTGATACCACGCTGTAACCCCAATGCTATGTGACCACACACTGTGACCCCGATACTGTGTGACTCCACACTGTGACCCCGATACTGTGTGACCCCACACTGTGACCCCAATACTATGTGACCCCACACTGTGACCCTGATACTGTGTGACCCCGATACTGTGTGACCCCACACTGATCCGGATATTATGTACCCTCACACTGTGACCTCGATACTGTGTGACCCCACACTGTGAACCCGATACTGTGTGACCCCGATACTGTGTGACCCCACACTGTGACTCCGATACTGTGTGCCCACACACTGTGACCCCAATGCAGTGTGACCCCAATACATTGTGACCCCACACTGTGATCCCGATACTGTGTGACCCCCACACTGTGACCCTGATATACTGTGACCCCACACTTGACCCCGACACTGTGTGACCTCACACTGACCCCAATACTGTTTGGCCCCACACTTGGACCCTGATATATGTGACACCACACTGTGACTCCGATACTGTGTGACCCCACACTGACCCTCCGATATTGTGTGACCCCAATTTGTGACCCTGATACTGTGTGACCCCACACTGTGACCCTAATACTGTGTGACCCCACTACTGTGTTACCTCATACTGTGACCCCACACTGTGACCCCGATACCGTGTGACCCCACACTGTGACCCCGATACTGTGTGCCCCCACACTGTGACCCCAATGCAGTGTGACCCCAATAAATTGTGACCCCACACAGTGATCCCGATACTGTGTGACCCCACACTGTGATCCCGATACTGTGTGACCCCACTACACTGTGACCCCACACTTGACCCCGACACTGTGTGAGCCCACATTCTGACCCCGATACTATGTGACCCCACACTGTGACCCCGATACTGTAACCCCGATATTGTGTGCCCCCACACTGTGACCCCGATGCAGTGTGACCCCAATACATTGTGACCCCACACAGTGATCCAGATAATGTGTGACCCCACACTGTGATCCCGATACTGTGTGACCCCACACTGTGACCCTGATACACTGTGACCCCACACTTGACCCCTGCACTGTGTGAGCCCACATTTTGACCCCGATACTATGTGACCCCACACTGTGACGCCGATACTGTATGATCCCACACTGTGACCCCGATACTATGTGAACCCACACTGTGACCACGATACTGTGTTACTCCACACTGTGACCCCACACTATGACCCCAATACTGTATGGCCCCAGACTGTGACCCCACTACTGTGTAACCCCACACTGTCACCCCGATAATGTGTGACCCTACACTGTGACCCCGATACTGTGTGACCCCACACTGTGACCCCGATACTGTGTGACCCCACACTGACCCCTGATAATGTGTTACCCCACAGTGTGACCCCCGATACTGTGTGACACCAAACTTTGACCCCAATACTGTGTTACCGCAAACTGTGACCTCGATACGGTGTGACCCCGATACTGTATGACCCAAACTGTGACCCCGATACTGTGTGACCCCACACTGTGACCCCGATGCAGTGTGACCCCATACTTGA
This sequence comes from Pristiophorus japonicus, assembly GCF_044704955.1. NCBI lineage: Eukaryota > Metazoa > Chordata > Chondrichthyes > Pristiophoridae > Pristiophorus > Pristiophorus japonicus. The sequence goes on along the minus strand of NC_092000.1, from coordinate 25,561,940 downwards.
CCCCGACACTGTGTGACTCCACACTGTGACCCCGTTACTGTGTGATCCCACACTGTGACCCTGATACTGTGTGACCCCACACTTGACCCCGACACTGTGTGACCACACACTATGACCCCGATACTGTGTGGCCCCACACTGTGACCCTGATACTGTGTAACCCCACACTGTGACCCCGATACTGTGTAACCCCACACTGTGATCCCGATACTGTGTGACACCACACTGTGACTCCGATACTGTGTGACCCCACACTGACCCCTGATAATGTGTTAACGCACACTGTGACCCCGATACTGTGTGACCCCACACTGACCCCTGATAATGTGTTAACGCACACTGTGACCCCGATACTGTGTGACACCACACTGTGACCCCGATACTGTGTGACCCCACACTGTGACCCTGATACTGTGTGACCCCACACTGTGACCCCGATACTGTATGACCCCACACTGTGACCCCAATACAGTGCGACCCCACACTGTGATCCCGATACTGTGTGACCCCACACTGTGATCCCAATACTGTGTGACCCCACCCTGTGACCCCGATGCAGTGTGACCGCAATACAGTGTGACCCCACACAGTGATCCCGATACTGTGTGACCCCACACTCTGATCCGTATACTGTGTGACCCCAATATGTGTGACCGCACACTTGACCCCGACACTGTGTGACCCCACACTGTGACCCCGATATTGTGTGGCCCCACACTGTGACCCCGATACTGTGTGACCCCACACTGACCCCTGATAATGTGTTACCCCACACCGTGACCCCGATACTGTGAGACACCACACTGTGACCCCACACTGTGACCCCGATACTGTGTTACCCCACACCGTGACCCCGATACTGTGAGACACCACACTGTGACCCCACACTGTGACCCCGATATTGTGTGGCCCCACACTGTGACACCGATACTGTGTGACCCCACACTGACCCCCCGATATTGTGTGACCCCACACTGTGACCCCAATACTGTGTGACTCCACACTGTGACCCCGACACTGTGTGACCCCACATTGTGACACTGATACTGTGTGACCCCACACTGTGACCCTAATACTGTGTGACCCCAATACTGTGTTACCTCATACTGTGACCCCACACTATGGCTCCGAAACTGTGTGACCCCACACTGTGACCCCTGATACTGTGTGACCACACACTGTGAACCCGATACTGTGTGACCCCACACTATGACACCGATACTGTGTGGCCCCACACTGTGACCCTGATACTGTGTAACCCCACACTGTGACCCCGATACTGTGTGACCCCACACTGTGACCCCGATACTATGTGACCCCACACTTGACCCCAATACTTTGTGACCCCACACTGTGACACCGATACTGTGTGACCCCACACTGTGACTTCGACACTATGTGACCCCACACTGTGACTCGGATACTGTGAAACCCAAACTGAGACACCGATACGGTGTGACCCCACACTGTTACCCCGATATTGCGTGACCCCACAGTGTGACCCCAATACAGTGTGCCCCCCACTGACCCCCGATACTGTGTGACCCCACTCTGTTACCCCGATAATGTGTGACACCACACTGTGACCCCGATACTGTGTGACCTCACACTGTGACCCCGATACTGTGTGACCCCACACTGTTACCCCGATATTGTGTGGCCCCACACTGACCCTAATACTATGTGTCCCCACACTGTGACCCCCGATACTGTGCGACCAGATACTGTGTGACCTCACACTGTGACCCCGATACTGTGTGAACCCACACTGTGACACCGATCCTGTGTGACACCGATACAGTGACCCCGAAACTGTGTGACCACGATACAGTATGACCCCACACTATGACCCCGATACTGTGTGGCCCCGATACAGTGTGACCCCGATACTGTGTGACCTCACACTGTGACCCCGATACTGTGTGACCCCACACTGTTACCCCGATATTGTGTGGCACTCACACTGTGGCCCCGATACTGTGTGACCCCGATACAGTGTGACCCCACACTGTGACCCCGATACAGTTTGACCCCACCCTCTGACCCCGATACAGTGTGACCCCACACTGTGACCCCGATACAGTTTGACCCCACACTCTGACCCTGATACAGTGAGACCCCACACTGTGACGCCGATACTATGTGACCCCGATACTGTGCGACCCCACACTGACCGTAATACTGTGTGACCCCACACTATGACCCCGATACTGTGTGACCCCACTCTGACCCCTGCAACTGTGTGACCTCACACTGTGACCCCAATACTATGTGACCCCACACCGACCCTAATACTGTGAGACCCCGCACTGTGACCCCAATACTGTGCGACCCCGATACTGTGTTAACCCACCATGTGACCCCGATACTGTGTGAACCCACACTGTGACCCCGATACTGTGTGACCCACACTGTGATCCAGAAACTGTGTGACCCCACACTATGACCCCGATACTGTGTGACCCCGAAACTGTGTGACCCCACACTGTGACCCCGATACTGTGTGACCCCACACTGTGACCCCGATACTGTGTGATCCCACACTGTGACCCTGATACTGCGTGACCTCACACTGAGACTCTGATACTGTGTGAACCCACACTGTGACCCCGATACTGTGTGACCCCACACTGAGACTCTGATACTGTGTGACCCCACACTCTGACTCCGATACTGTGTGACCCCACACTGTGACCCCGATACTGTGTGACCCCACACTGTGACCCCAATACTGTGTGACCCCACAGTGTGACCCCGATACTGTGTGACCCCACACTATACCCGATACTGTGTAAACCCACACTGACCCCCAATACTGTGTGACCCCACATTGACCCTATACTGCGTGACCACACACTGTGACCCCGATACTGTGTCACACCACACTGTGACCCCGATACTGTGTGACCCCAGACTGTGACCCCGATACTATGTGACCCCTCACTGTGACCCCAATAATGTGTGACCCCACACTGACCCCGATTCTGTGTGACCCCACACTGTGACCCTGGCACTTTGTGATCCTAAGATGTGATCCCGATACTGTGTGACCCCACACTGTGACCCCGATACTGTGCGACCCCAGACTGTGACCCCGATAATGTGTGACCCCACACTGACCCCGATACTGTGTGACCCCACACTGTGACCCCGATACTGTGTGACCCCCACACTGTGAGCCTGATACTGTGTGACTCCACACTGTGTACCCGATACTGTGTGACCCCGATACTGTGTGACCCCACACTGACCCCGATACTGTGTGACCGCGATACTGTGTGACCCCACACTGTGATCCTGACACTTTGTGATCCTACGCTGTGATCCCAATATTATGTGACCCCACATTGTGAGCCCGATACTGTGTGACCCCCATTATGACGCTGATAACGTTTGACCCCACATTGTGACCCCGACTTTGTCTCACTCCACACTGTGACCCCAACACTGCGTGACACCACACTGTGATCTCGATATTGTGTGACCCCACATTGTAAACCCGATACTGTGTGACCCCACACTGTGACCCCCGATACTGTGTGACCCCACACTGTGACCCCCAATATTGTGTGACCTCACATTGTGACCCCGATACTGTATGACCACACACTGTGACCCCGATACTGTGTTACTCCAAGTGGTGCCCCCGATACTGTGTGACCCCACACTGACCTCCCCCGATACTGTGTGACCCCACACTGTGACCCCGATACTGTGTGAACCCGCATTGTGACCCCGATACAGTGTGACCACACACTGTGACCCCGATACTGTGTTACTCCAAGTGGTGCCCCCGATACTGTGTGACCCCACACTGACCTCCCCCGATACTGTGTGACCCCACACTGTGACCCCGATACTGTGTGACTCCACACTGACCCCTCAATACTGTGTGACCCCACACTGTGACCCCGATACTGTGTGAACCCGCATTGTGACCCCGATACAGTGTGACCACACACTGTGACCCGATACTGTGTTATTCCAAGTGGTGCCCCCGATACTGTGTGACCCCACACTGACCTCCCCGATACTGTGTGACCCCACACTGTGACCCCGATACTGTATGACTCCACATTGTGACCCCGACACTGTGTGACCCCGAAACTGTGTTACCCCTCCCTGTGACCCTGATACTGTGTGACCCCACGCTGTGACCTCGATACCGTGTGATCAAAAATTGTGACCCCGATACTGTGTGACCCCACACTGACCTCCCCGATACTGTGTGACCCCACACTGACCTCCCCCGATACTGTGTGACCCCACACTGTGACCCTGATACTGTGTGACCCCACGCTGTGACCTCGATACCGTGTGACCAAAAATTGTGACCCCGATACTGTGTTACCCCTCCCTGTGACCCTGATACTGTGTGACTCCACACTGTGACCACGATACTGCAGGACCCCACACTGTGACCACGATACTGTGTGACTCCACACTGTGACCCCGATACTGTGTGACCCCGATACTGTGTGACTCCACACTGTGACCCCGATATTGCAGTACCCCACACTGTGACCACGATACTGTGTGACTCCACACTGTGACCCCGATACTGCAGGACCCCACACTGTGACCCCGATACTGCAGGACCCCACACTGTGACCACGATACTGTGTGACTCCACACTGTGGCCCCGATACTGTGTGACCCCACACTGTGACCCTGATACTGTGTGACCCCACACTGTGTACCCGATACTGTGTGACCCCGATACTGTGTGACCCCACACTGACCCCGATACTGTGTGACCGCGATACTGTGTGACCCCACACTGTAATCCTGACACTTTGTGATCCTACGCTGTGATCCCAATATTATGTGACCCCACATTGTGAGCCCGATACTGTGTGACCCCCATTATGACGCTGATAACGTTTGACCCCACATTGTGACCCCGACATTGTCTCACTCCACACTGTGACCCCAACACTGCGTGACACCACACTGTGATCTCGATATTGTGTGACCCCACATTGTAAACCCGATACTGTGTGACCCCACACTGTGACCCCCATTACTGTGTGACCCCACACTGTGACCCCCAATATTGTGTGACCTCACATTGTGACCCCGATACTGTATGACCACATACTGTGACCCCGATACTGTGTTACTCCAAGTGGTGCCCCCGATACTGTGTGACCCCACACTGACCTCCCCCGATACTGTGTGACCCCACACTGTGACCCCGATACTGTGTGAACCCGCATTGTGACCCCGATACAGTGTGACCACACACTGTGACCCCGATACTGTGTTACTCCAAGTGGTGCCCCCGATACTGTGTGACCCCACACTGACCTCCCCCGATACTGTGTGACCCCACACTGTGACCCCGATACTGTGTGACTCCACACTTACCCCTCAATACTGTGTGACCCGAAACTGTGACCCCGATACTGTGTGAACCCGCATTGTGACCCCGATACAGTGTGACCACACACTGTGACCCCGATACTGTGTTACTCCAAGTGGTGCCCCCGATACTGTGTGACCCCACACTGACCTCCCCCGATACTGTGTGACCCCACACTGTGACCCCGACACTGTGTGACCCCAAAACTGTGTTATCCCACACTGTGACCCTGATACTGTGTGACCCCACGCTGTGACCTTGATACCGTGTGATCAAAAATTGTGACCCCGATACTGTGTGACCCCACACTGACCTCCCCCGATACTGTGTGACCCCACACTGTGACTCTGATACTGTGTGACCCCACGCTGTGACCTCGATACCGTGTGACCAAAAATTGTGACCCCGATACTATGTGACCCCACACTGTGAACCCGATACTGTGTGACTCCACATTGTGACCACGATACTGTGTGACCCCACACTGTGACCCCCAATATTGTGTGACCTCACATTGTGACCCCGATACTGTATGACCACATACTGTGACCCCGATACTGTGTTACTCCAAGTGGTGCCCCCGATACTGTGTGACCCCACACTGACCTCCCCCGATACTGTGTGACCCCACACTGTGACCCCGATACTGTGTGAACCCGCATTGTGACCCCGATACAGTGTGACCACACACTGTGACCCCGATACTGTGTTACTCCAAGTGGTGCCCCCGATACTGTGTGACCCCACACTGACCTCCCCCGATACTGTGTGACCCCACACTGTGACCCCGATACTGTGTGACTCCACATTGTGACCCCGACACTGTGTGACCCCGAAACTGTGTTACCCCACACTGTGACCCTGATACTGTGTGACCCCACGCTGTGACCTCGATACCGTGTGATCAGAAATTGTGACCCCGATACTGTGTGACCCCACACTGTGACCCCGATACTGTGTGACTCCACACTGTGACCCCGATACTGTATGACTCCACACTGTGACCCCGATATTGCAGGACCCCACACTGTGACCACGATACTGTGTGACTCCACACTGTGACCCCGATACTGTGTGACCCCACACTGTGACCGCGATACTGTGTGACTCCACACTGTGACCCCGATAATGTGTGACCCCGATACTGTGTGACCCCACACTGTGACCCCGATACTGCAGTACCCCACACTGTGACCACGATACTGTGTGACTCCACACTGTGACCCTGATACTGTGTGACCCCACTCTAACCCCTGGTACTATGTGACCCCACACTGTGACACTGATACTGTGTGGCACCACACTGTGACCCCGATACTGTGTGAACCCGCATTGTGACCCCGATACAGTGTGACCACACACTGTGTTACCCCACACTGTGACCCTGATACTGTGTGAACCCACACTGTGACCTCGATACCGTGTGACCAAAAATTGTGACCCCGATACTGTGTGACCCCACACTGTGACACCGATACTGTGTGAACCCGCATTGTGACCCCGATACAGTGTGACCCCACACTGTGTTACCCGACACTGTGACCCTGATACTGTGTGACCCCACGCTGTGACCTCGATACCGTGTGACCAAAAATTGTGACCCCGATACTGTGTGACCCCACACTGTGACCCCGATACTGTGTGACTCCACACTGTGACCCCGATACTGTGTGACACCACACTGTGACCGCGATACTGTGTGACCCAACAATGTCCCCGCTACTGTGTGATCCCATGCTGTGACTTCGATACCTTGTGACCCCGATACATTGTGACCCCAATACTGTGTGACCCCGATACTGTGTAACATCACACTGTGACCCCAATACTGTGTGACCCCAATACTGTGTGACCCCACACTGTGACCCCGATACTGTGTGACACCCACAGTGTGACCCCGTTACTGTGTGAGCCCAAACTATACCCGATACTGTGTAAACCCACACTGACCCCCAATACTGTGTGACCCCACATTGACCCTATACTGTGTGACCCCACACCGTGACCCCGATACTGTGTCACCCCACACTATGACCCCGATAGTGTGTGACACCCATATTGTGACCCCGATGCTGTGTGACCCCACGCTGTGCCCCCGATACTGTGTGACCCCACAATGTGATCCTGATATTGTGTGACCCCACAATGTGACCCGGATACTGTGTGACCACACACTGTGACCCCGATACTGTGTGACCCCACAATGTGACCCTGATATTGTGTGACCCCACACTGTGACACCGATACTGTGTTACCCCACACTGACCCTGATACTGTGTGACCCCACACTGTGACACCGATACTGTGTTACCCCACACTGACCCTGATACTGTGACCCCACACTGTGACCCCGATACTGTGTGACTCCACACTGACCCCTCGATACTGTGTGCCCCACGCTGTGACCCCAATACTGTGTGAACCCGCATTGTGACCCCGATACAGTGTGACCCCACACTGTGACCCTGATACTGTGTGACCCCACGCTGTGACCTCGATACCGTGTGACCAAAAATTGTGACCCCGATACTGTGTGACCCCACACTGTGACCCCGATACTGTGTGAACCTGCATTGTGACCTCGATACAGTGTGACCCCACGCTGTGTTACCCCACACTGTGACCCTGATACTGTGTGACCCCACGCTGTGACCTCGATACCGTGTGACCAACAATTGTGACCCCGATACTGTGACCCCACACTGTGACACCGATACTGTGTGACCCCACTCTGATCCCTGGTACTATGTGACCCCACACTGTGACCCTGATACTGTGTGACCCCACACTGTGACCCCGATACTGTGTGACCCCACACTGTGACCCTGATACTGTGTGACCCCACACTGTGGCCCCCGATACTGTGTGATCCCACATTGTGACCCCGATACTGTGTGACCCCACACTGTGACCCCGATACTGTGTGAACCCGCATTGTGACCCCGATACAGTGTGACCCCACACTGTGTTACCCCACACTGTGACCCTGATACTGTGTGACCCCACGCTGTGACCTCGATACCGTGTGACCAAGAATTGTGACCCTGATACTGTGTGACTCCACACTGTGACCCCGATACTGTGTGACCCGATACTGTGTGACCCCACACTGTGACCCTGATATTGTGTGACACCACACTGTGACCCCGATACTGTGTGACTCCACACTGTGACTGAGATACTGTGTGACCCAACAATGACCCCGCTACTGTGTGATCCCACGCTGTGACTTCGATACCTTGTGACCCCGATACTGTGTAACACCACGCTGAAACCGATAGTGTGTGACACCCACATTGTGACCCCGATACTTTGTGACCCCACGCTGTGCCCCCGATACTGTGTGACCCCACAATGTGACCCGGATACTGTGTGGCCCCACACTGTGACCCCGATACTGTGTGACCCCACAATGTGACCCTGATATTGTGTGACCCCACACTGTGACACCGATACTGTGTTAACCCACACTGACCCTGATACTGTGTGACCCCACACTGTGACCCCGATACTGTGTGGCCCCACAATGTGACCCTGATATTGTGTGACCCCACACTGTGACACCGATACTGTGTGACCCCACTCTGACCCCTGGTACTATGTGACCCCACACTGTGACCCTGATATTTTGTGACCCCACACTGTGACCCCGATACTGTGTGACCCCACACTGTGACCCTGATATTGTGTGACCCCACACTGTGACCCTGATACTGTGTGACCCCACACTGTGACCCTGATATTGTGTGACCCCACACTGTGACCCCGATACTGTGTGACCCCACACTGTGACCCCGATACTGTGTGACCCCACACTGCGACCCTGATACTGTGAGACCCCACACTGTGACCCTAATACTGTGTGACCCAACACTGTGGCCCCGATACTCTGCGACTCCATACTGTGACCCAATACTGTGTGACCCCACACTGTGACCCCGATACTGTGTGACCCCACACTGTGACCCCAATAATGTGTGACCCCACAATGTGACTCCGATACTGTGTGACCCCACAGTGTGACCCCAATAATGTGTGACCCCACAATGTGACTCCGATACTGTGTGACCCCACTCTGTGACCCCGATACTATGTGACCCGATATTGTTTGACCCCGATACTGTGTGACCCCACCCTGTGACCCCAATACTGTGTGACCCCACAATATGACACAACACTGTGACCTCGATACTGTGTGACCCCACAGTGTGACTCTGATACTGTGTGACCCCACAATGTGACCCCACACTGTGACACCGATACTGTGTGACCCCACACTGACCCCCCGATATTGTGTGACCCCACACTGTGACCCCAATACTGTGTGACCCCACACTGTGACCCCGATACTGTGTGACCCCACACTGTGACCCCGATATTTTGTGACCCCACACTGTGACCCCGATACTGTGTGACCCCACACTGTGACCCCGATACTGTATGACCACACACTGTGACCCCGATACTGTGTTACTCCAAGTGGTGCCCCCGATACTGTGTGACCCCACACTGACCTCCCCCGATACTGTGTGACCCCACACTGTGACCCCGATACTGTGTGAACCCGCATTGTGACCCCGATACAGTGTGACCACACACTGTGACCCCGATACTGTGTTACTCCAAGTGGTGCCCCCGATACTGTGTGACCCCACACTGACCTCCCCCGATACTGTGTGACCCCACACTGTGACCCCGATACTGTGTGACTCCACACTGACCCCTCAATACTGTGTGAACCCGCATTGTGACCCCGATACAGTGTGACCACACACTGTGACCCGATACTGTGTTATTCCAAGTGGTGGCCCCGATACTGTGTGACCCCACACTGACCTCCCCGATACTGTGTGACCCCACACTGTGACCCCGATACTGTATGACTCCACATTGTGACCCCGACACTGTGTGACCCCGAAACTGTGTTACCCCTCCCTGTGACCCTGATACTGTGTGACCCCACGCTGTGACCTCGATACCGTGTGATCAAAAATTGTGACCCCGATACTGTGTGACCCCACACTGACCTCCCCGATACTGTGTGACCCCACACTGACCTCCCCCGATACTGTGTGACCCCACACTGTGACCCTGATACTGTGTGACCCCACGCTGTGACCTCGATACAGTGTGACCAAAAATTGTGACCCCGATACTGTGTTACCCCTCCCTGTGACCCTGATACTGTGTGACTCCACACTGTGACCACGATACTGCAGGACCCCACACTGTGACCACGATACTGTGTGACTCCACACTGTGACCCCGATACTGTGTGACCCCGATACTGTGTGACTCCACACTGTGACCCCGATATTGCAGTACCCCACACTGTGACCACGATACTGTGTGACTCCACACTGTGGCCCCGATACTGTGTGACCCCACACTGTGACCCTGATACTGTGTGACCCCACACTGTGTACCCGATACTGTGTGACCCCGATACTGTGTGACCCCACACTGACCCCGATACTGTGTGACCGCGATACTGTGTGACCCCACACTGTAATCCTGACACTTTGTGATCCTACGCTGTGATCCCAATATTATGTGACCCCACATTGTGAGCCCGATACTGTGTGACCCCCATTATGACGCTGATAACGTTTGACCCCACATTGTGACCCCGACATTGTCTCACTCCACACTGTGACCCCAACACTGCGTGACACCACACTGTGATCTCGATATTGTGTGACCCCACATTGTAAACCCGATACTGTGTGACCCCACACTGTGACCCCCATTACTGTGTGACCCCACACTGTGACCCCCAATATTGTGTGACCTCACATTGTGACCCCGATACTGTATGACCACATACTGTGACCCCGATACTGTGTTACTCCAAGTGGTGCCCCCGATACTGTGTGACCCCACACTGACCTCCCCCGATACTGTGTGACCCCACACTGTGACCCCGATACTGTGTGAACCCGCATTGTGACCCCGATACAGTGTGACCACACACTGTGACCCCGATACTGTGTTACTCCAAGTGGTGCCCCCGATACTGTGTGACCCCACACTGACCCCTCAATACTGTGTGACCCCACACTGTGACCCCGATACTGTGTGACTCCACACTGACCCCTCGATACTGTGTGCCCCACGCTGTGACCCCAATACTGTGTGAACCCGCATTGTGACCCCGATACAGTGTGACCCCACACTGTGACCCTGATACTGTGTGACCCCACGCTGTGACCTCGATACCGTGTGACCAAAAATTGTGACCCCGATACTGTGTGACCCCACACTGTGACCCCGATACTGTGTGAACCTGCATTGTGACCTCGATACAGTGTGACCCCACGCTGTGTTACCCCACACTGTGACCCTGATACTGTGTGACCCCACGCTGTGACCTCGATACCGTGTGACCAACAATTGTGACCCCGATACTGTGACCCCACACTGTGACTCTGACACTTTGTGATCCTACGCTGTGACCCCGATACTGTGTGACCCCACACTGTGACCCCGATACTGTGAGACCCCCGACTGTGACCCCGATAATGTGTGAACCCACACTGACCCCGATACTGTGTGACCACACTGTGACCCCGATACTGTGTGACCCCGATACTGTGTAACCCCACACTGTGACCCCGATACTGCATGACCCCCACACTGTGACCCTGATACTGTAGGACTCCACACTGTGTACCCGATACTGTGTGACCCCACACTGTGTGACCCCACACTGACCCCGATACTGTGTGACCGCGATACTGTGTGACCCCACACTGTGATCCTGACACTTTGTGATCCTACGCTGTGATCCCAATATTGTGTGACCCCACATTGTGAGCCCGATACTGTGTGACCCCCATTATGACGCTGATACCGTTTGACCCCACATTGTGACCCCGACATTGTCTCACCCCACACTGTGACCCCAATACTGCGTGACACCACGCTGTGATCTCGATATTGTGTGACTCCACATTGTAAACCCGATACTGTGTGACCCCACACTGTGACCCCCGATACATTGTGACCCCACACTGTGACCTCCGATATTGTGTGACCTCACATTGTGACCTCGATACTGCATGACCGAACACTGACTCCTGATACTGAGTGACACCACACTGTGACCCCGATACTGTGTGACTCCACACTGACCCCTCGATACTGTCTGACCCCACACTGTGACCCCGATACTGTGTGAACCCGCATTGTGACCCCGATACAGTGTGACCCCACACTGTGACCCCGATACTGTGTGACTCCACACTGACCCCTCGATACTGTGTGCCCCAAGCTGTGACCCCGATACTGTGTGAACCCGCATTGTGACCCCGATACTGTGTTACTCCAAGTGGTGCCCCCGATACTGTGTTACCCCACACTGACCACCCCGATACTGTGTGACCCCACACGTGACCCCGATACTGTGTGACCCCACACTGTGACCCTGACACTTTGTGATCCTACGCTGTGACCCCGAAACTGTGTGACCCCACACTGTGACCCCGATACTGTGCGACCCCAGACTGTGACCCCGATAATGTGTGACCCCACACTGACCCCAATACTGTGTGACCACACACAGTGACCCCGATACTGTGTGACCCCACACAGTGACCCCGATACTGCATGACCCCGATACTGTGTGACCCCCACACTGTGACCCTGATACTGTGTGACTCCACACTGTGAACCCGATACTGTGTGACCCCGATACTGTGTGACCCCACACTGTGACCCCGATACTGTGTGACCGCGATACTGTGTGACCCCACACTGTGACCCCGATACTGTGCGACCCCAGACTGTGACCCCGATAATGTGTGACCCCACACTGACCCCGATATTGTGTGACCACACTGTGACCCCGATACTGTGTGACCCCGATACCGTGTGACCCCACACTGTGACGCCGATACTGTGTGACCCCCACACTGTGAGCCTGATACTGTGTGACTCCACACTGTGTACCCGATACTGTGTGACCCCGATACTGTGTGACCCCACACTGACCCCGATACTGTGTGACCGCGATACTGTGTGACCCCACACTGTGATCCTGACACTTTGTGATCCTACGCTGTGATCCCAATATTATGTGACCCCACATTGTGAGCCCGATACTGTGTGACCCTCATTATGACGCTGATAACGTTTGACCCCACATTGTGACTCCGACATTGTCTCACTCCACACTGTGACCCCAACACTGCGTGACACCACACTGTGATCTCGATATTGTGTGACCCCACATTGTAAACCCGATACTGCGTGACCCCACACTGTGACCCCCGATACTGTGTGACCCCACACTGTGACCCCCAATATTGTGTGACCTCACATTGTGACCCCGATACTGTGTTACTCCAAGTGGTGCCCCCGATACTGTGTGACCCCACACTGACCTCCCCCGATACTGTGTGACCCCACACTGTGACCCCGATACTGTGTGAACCCGCATTGTGACCCCGATACAGTGTGACCACACTCTGTGACCCCGATACTGTGTTACTCCAAGTGGTGCCCCCCATACTGTGTGACCCCACACTGACCTCCCCCGATACTGTGTGACCCCACACTGTGACCCCGATACTGTGTGACTCCACACTGACCCCTCAATACTGTGTGACCCCACACTGTGACCCCGATACTGTGTGAACCCGCATTGTGACCCCGATACAGTGTGACCACACACTGTGACCCCGATACTGTGTTATTCCAAGTGGTGCCCCCGATACTGTGTGACCCCACACTGACCTCCCCGACACTGTGTGACCCCACACTGTGACCCCGATACTGTATGACTCCACATTGTGACCCCGACACTGTGTGACCCCGAAACTGTGTTACCCCTCCCTGTGACCCTGATACTGTGTGACCCCACGCTGTGACCTCGATACCGTGTGATCAAAAATTGTGACCCCGATACTGTGTGACCCCACACTGACCTCCCCCGATACTGTGTGACCCCACACTGACCTCCCCCGATACTGTGTGACCCCACACTGTGACCCTGATACTGTGTGACCCCACGCTGTGACCTCGATACCGTGTGACAAAAAATTGTGACCCCGATACTGTGTTACCCCTCCCTGTGACCCTGATACTGTGTGACTCCACACTGTGACCCCAATATTGCAGTACCCCACACTGTGACCACGATACTGTGTGACTCCACACTGTGACCCCGATACTGCAGGACCCCACACTGTGACCCCGATACTGCAGGACCCCACACTGTGACCACGATACTGTGTGACTCCACACTGTGGCCCCGATACTGTGTAACCCCACACTGTGACCCTGATACTGTGTGACCCCACACTGTGTACCCGATACTGTGTGACCCCGATACTGTGTGACCCCACACTGACCCCGATACTGTGTGACCGCGATACTGTGTGACCCCACACTGTAATCCTGACACTTTGTGATCCTACGCTGTGATCCCAATATTATGTGACCCCACATTGTGAGCCCGATACTGTGTGACCCCCATTATGACGCTGATAACGTTTGACCCCACATTGTGACCCCGACATTGTCTCACTCCACACTGTGACCCCAACACTGCGTGACACCACACTGTGATCTCGATATTGTGTGACCCCACATTGTAAACCCGATACTGTGTGACCCCACACTGTGACCCCCATTACTGTGTGACCCCACACTGTGACCCCCAATATTGTGTGACCTCACATTGTGACCCCGATACTGTATGACCACATACTGTGACCCCGATACTGTGTTACTCCAAGTGGTGCCCCCGATACTGTGTGACCCCACACTGACCTCCCCGATACTGTGTGACCCCACACTGTGACCCCGATACTGTGTGAACCCGCATTGTGACCCCGATACAGTGTGACCACACACTGTGACCCCGATACTGTGTTACTCCAAGTGGTGCCCCCGATACTGTGTGACCCCACACTGACCTCCCCCGATACTGTGTGACCCCACACTGTGACCCCGACACTGTGTGACCCCAAAACTGTGTTATCCCACACTGTGACCCTGATACTGTGTGACCCCACGCTGTGACCTTGATACCGTGTGATCAAAAATTGTGACCCCGATACTGTGTGACCCCACACTGACCTCCCCCGATACTGTGTGACCCGAAACTGTGACCCCGATACTGTGTGAACCCGCATTGTGACCCCGATACAGTGTGACCACACACTGTGACCCCGATACTGTGTTACTCCAAGTGGTGCCCCCGATACTGTGTGACCCCACACTGACCTCCCCCGATACTGTGTGACCCCACACTGTGACCCCTCAATACTGTGTGACCCCACACTGTGACCCCGACACTGTGTGACCCCAAAACTGTGTTATCCCACACTGTGACCCTGATACTGTGTGACCCCACGCTGTGACCTTGATACCGTGTGATCAAAAATTGTGACCCCGATACTGTGTGACCCCACACTGACCTCCCCCGATACTGTGTGACCCCACACTGTGACCCTGATACTGTGTGACCCCACGCTGTGACCTCGATACCGTGTGACCAAAAATTGTGACCCCGATACTATGTGACCCCACACTGTGAACCCGATACTGTGTGACTCCACATTGTGACCACGATACTGTGTGACCCCACACTGTGACCCCCAATATTGTGTGACCTCACATTGTGACCCCGATACTGTATGACCACATACTGTGACCCCGATACTGTGTTACTCCAAGTGGTGCCCCCGATACTGTGTGACCCCACACTGACCTCCCCCGATACTGTGTGACCCCACACTGTGACCCCGATACTGTGTGAACCCGCATTGTGACCCCGATACAGTGTGACCACACACTGTGACCCCGATACTGTGTTACTCCAAGTGGTGCCCCCGATACTGTGTGACCCCACACTGACCTCCCCCGATACTGTGTGACCCCACACTGTGACCCCGATACTGTGTGACTCCACACTGACCCCTCAATACTGTGTGACCCCACACTGTGACCCCGATACTGTGTGAACCGGCATTGTGACCCCGATACAGTGTGACCACACACTGTGACCCCGATACTGTGTTACTCCAAGTGGTGCCACCGATACTGTGTGACCCCACACTGACCTCCCCCGATACTGCGTGACCCCACACTGTGACCCCGATACTGTGTGACTCCACATTGTGACCCTGACACTGTGTGACCCCGAAACTGTGTTACCCCACACTGTGACCCTGATACTGTGTGACCCCACGCTGTGACCTCGATACCGTGTGATCAGAAATTGTGACCCCGATACTGTGTGACCCCACACTGTGACCCCGATACTGTGTGACTCCACACTGTGACCCCGATACTGTATGACTCCACACTGTGACCCCGATATTGCAGGACCCCACATTGTGACCACGATACTGTGTGACTCCACACTGTGACCCCGATACTGTGTGACCCCACACTGTGACCGCGATACTGTGTGACTCCACACTGTGACCCCGATAATGTGTGACCCCGATACTGTGTGACCCCACACTGTGACCCCGATACTGCAGTACCCCACACTGTGACCACGATACTGTGTGACCCCACACTGCGACCTCGATACTGTGTGACTCCACACTGTGACCCTGATACTGTGTGACCCCACTCTAACCCCTGGTACTATGTGACCCCACACTGTGACACTGATACTGTGTGGCACCACACTGTGACCCCGATACTGTGTGAACCCGCATTGTGACCCCGATACAGTGTGACCACACACTGTGTTACCCCACACTGTGACCCTGATACTGTGTGAACCCACACTGTGACCTCGATACCGTGTGACCAAAAATTGTGACCCCGATACTGTGTGACCCCACACTGTGACACCGATACTGTGTGAACCCGCATTGTGACCCCGATACAGTGTGACCCCACACTGTGTTACCCGACACTGTGACCCTGATACTGTGTGACCCCACGCTGTGACCTCGATACCGTGTGACCAAAAATTGTGACCCCGATACTGTGTGACCCCACACTGTGACCCCGATACTGTGTGACTCCACACTGTGACCCCGATACTGTGTGACACCACACTGTGACCGCGATACTGTGTGACCCAACAATGACCCCGCTACTGTGTGATCCCATGCTGTGACTTCGATACCTTGTGACCCCGATACATTGTGACCCCAATACTGTGTGACCCCGATACTGTGTAACATCACACTGTGACCCCAATACTGTGTGACCCCAATACTGTGTGACCCCACACTGTGAGCCCGATACTGTGTGACACCCACAGTGTGACCCCGATACTGTGTGAGCCCACACTATACCCGATACTGTGTAAACCCACACTGACCCCCAATACTGTGTGACCCCACATTGACCCTATACTGTGTGACCCCACACTGTGACCCCGATACTGTGTCACCCCACACTATGACCCCGATAGTGTGTGACACCCATATTGTGACCCCGATACTGTGTGACCCCACGCTGTGCCCCCGATACTGTGTGACCCCACAATGTGATCCTGATATTGTGTGACCCCACAATGTGACCCGGATACTGTGTGACCACACACTGTGACCCCGATACTGTGTGACCCCACAATGTGACCCTGATATTGTGTGACCCCACACTGTGACACCGATACTGTGTTACCCCACACTGACCCTGATACTGTGTGACCCCACACTGTGACACCGATACTGTATGAACCCGCATTGTGACCCCGATACAGTGTGACCCCACACTGTGTTACCCGACACTGTGACCCTGATACTGTGTGACCCCACGCTGTGACCTCGATACCGTGTGACCAAAAATTGTGACCCCGATACTGTGTGACCCCACACTGTGACCCCGATACTGTGTGACTCCACACTGTGACCCCGATACTGTGTGACACCACACTGTGACCGCGATACTGTGTGACCCAACAATGACCCCGCTACTGTGTGATCCCATGCTGTGACTTCGATACCTTGTGACCCCGATACATTGTGACCCCAATACTGTGTGACCCCGATACTGTGTAACATCACACTGTGACCCCAATACTGTGTGACCCCAATACTGTGTGACCCCACACTGTGACCCCGATACTGTGTGACACCCACAGTGTGACCCCGATACTGTGTGAGCCCACACTATACCCGATACTGTGTAAACCCACACTGACCCCCAATACTGTGTGACCCCACATTGACCCTATACTGTGTGACCCCACACTGTGACCCCGATACTGTGTCACCCCACACTATGACCCCGATAGTGTGTGACACCCATATTGTGACCCCGATACTGTGTGACCCCACGCTGTGCCCCCGATACTGTGTGACCCCACAATGTGATCCTGATATTGTGTGACCCCACAATGTGACCCGGATACTGTGTGACCACACACTGTGACCCCGATACTGTGTGACCCCACAATGTGACCCTGATATTGTGTGACCCCACACTGTGACACCGATACTGTGTTACCCCACACTGACCCTGATACTGTGTGACCCCACACTGTGACACCGATACTGTGTTACCCCACACTGACCCTGATACTGTGACCCCACACTGTGACCCCGATACTGTGTCACCCCACACTATGACCCCGATAGTGTGTGACACCCATATTGTGACCCCGATACTGTGTGACCCCACGCTGTGCCCCCGATACTGTGTGACCCCACAATGTGACCCCGATACAGTGTGACCCCACACTGTGACCCTGATACTGTGTGACCCCACGCTGTGACCTCGATACCGTGTGACCAAAAATTGTGACCCCGATACTGTGTGACCCCACACTGTGACCCCGATACTGTGTGAACCTGCATTGTGACCTCGATACAGTGTGACCCCACACTGTGTTACCCCACACTGTGACCCTGATACTGTGTGACCCCACGCTGTGACCTCGATACCGTGTGACCAACAATTGTGACCCCGATACTGTGACCCCACACTGTGACCTCGATACTGTGTGACTCCACACTGTGACCCCGATACTGCAGGACCCCACACTGTGACCACGATACTGTGTGACTCCACACTGTGACCCCGATACTGTGTGACCCCGATACTGTGTGACCCCACACTGTGACCCCGATACTGTGTGACCCCGATACTGTGTGACCCCACACTGTGACCCCGATACTGTGTGACCCCGATACTGTGTGACTCCACACTGTGACCCCGATACTGTGTGACCCCATGCTGTGACCCGATACTGTGTGACCCCACACTGTGACCGCGATACTGTGTGACCCAACAATGACCCCGCTACTGTGTGACCCCATGCTGTGACTTCGCTATCTTGTGACCCCGATACATTGTGACCCCAATACTGTGTGACCCCGATACTGTGTAACATCACACTGCGACCCCAATACTGTGTGAACCAGATACTGTGTGACCCCACACTGTTACTCCGATACTGTGTGACCCCGATACTGTGTAACACCACGCTGAAACCGATACTGTGTGACCCCACACTGTGACCCTGATACTGTGTCACCCCACACTGACTCCTGATATTGTGTGACCCCACACTATGACCCCGATAGTGTGTGACACCTACATTGTGCCCCCGATACTGTGTGACCCCACAATGTGACCCGGATACTGTGTGACCCCACACTGTGACCCCGATACTGTGTGACCCCACAATGTGACCCGGATACTGTGTGACCCCACACTGTGACCCCGATACTATGTGACCCCACAATGTGACCCTGATATTGTGTGACCCCACACTGTGACACCGATACTGTGTTACCCCACACTGACCCTGATACTGTATGACCCCACACTGCGACCCCGATACTGTGAGACCCCACACTGTGACACCGATACTGTGTGACCCCACTCTGATCCCTGGTACTATGTGACCCCACACTGTGACCCTGATACTGTGTGACCCCACACTGTGACCCCGATACTGTGTGACCCCACACTGTGACCCTGATACTGTGTGACCCCACACTGTGGCCCCCGATACTGTGTGATCCCACATTGTGACCCCGATACTGTGTGACCCCACACTGTGACCCCGATACTGTGTGAACCCGCATTGTGACCCCGATACAGTGTGACCCCACACTGTGTTACCCCACACTGTGACCCTGATACTGTGTGACCCCACGCTGTGACCTCGATACCGTGTGACCAAGAATTGTGACCCCGATACTGTGTGACTCCACACTGTGACCCCGATACTGTGTGACCCCGATACTGTGTGACCCCACACTGTGACCCTGATATTGTGTGACACCACACTGTGACCCCGATACTGTGTGACTCCACACTGTGACTGAGATACTGTGTGACCCAACAATGACCCCGCTACTGTGTGATCCCACGCTGTGACTTCGATACCTTGTGACCCCGATACTGTGTAACACCACGCTGAAACCGATAGTGTGTGACACCCACATTGTGACCCCGATACTTTGTGACCGCACGCTGTGCCCCCGATACTGTGTGACCCCACAATGTGACCCGGATACTGTGTGGCCCCACACTGTGACCCCGATACTGTGTGACCCCACAATGTGACCCTGATATTGTGTGACCCCACACTGTGACACCGATACTGTGTTAACCCACACTGACCCTGATACTGTGTGACCCCACACTGTGACCCCGATACTGTGTGACCCCACAATGTGACCCTGATATTGTGTGACCCCACACTGTGACACCGATACTGTGTGACCCCACTCTGACCCCTGGTACTATGTGACCCCACACTGTGACCCTGATATTTTGTGACCCCACACTGTGACCCCGATACTGTGTGACCCCACACTGTGACCCTGATATTGTGTGACCCCACACTGTGACCCTGATACTGTGTGACCCCACACTGTGACCCTGATATTGTGTGACCCCACACTGTGACCCCGATACTGTGTGACCCCACATTGTGACCCCGATACTTTGTGACCCCACGCTGTGCCCCCGATACTGTGTGACCCCACAATGTGACCCGGATACTGTGTGGCCCCGCACTGTGACCCCGATACTGTGTGACCCCACAATGTGACCCTGATATTGTGTGACCCCACACTGTGACACCGATACTGTGTGACCCCACTCTGACCCCTGGTACTATGTGACCCCACACTGTGACCCTGATATTTTGTGACCCCACACTGTGACCCCGATACTGTGTGACCCCACACTGTGACCCTGATATTGTGTGACCCCACACTGTGACCCTGATACTGTGTGACCCCACACTGTGACCCTGATATTGTGTGACCCCACACTGTGACCCCGATACTGTGTGACCCCACACTGTGACCCCGATACTGTGTGACCCAACACTGTGACCCCGATACTCTGCGACTCCATACTGTGACCCAATACTGTGTGACCCCACACTGTGACCCCGATACTGTGTGACCCCACACTGTGACCCCAATAATGTGTGACCCCACAATGTGACTCCGATACTGTGTGACCCCACAGTGTGACCCCAATAATGTGTGACCCCACAATGTGACTCCGATACTGTGTGACCCCACTCTGTGACCCCGATACTATGTGACCCGATATTGTTTGACCCCGATACTGTGTGACCCCACCCTGTGACCCCAATACTGTGTGACCCCACAATATGACACAACACTGTGACCTCGATACTGTGTGACCCCACAGTGTGACTCTGATACTGTGTGACCCCACAATGTGACCCCACACTGTGACACCGATACTGTGTGACCCCACACTGACCCCCCGATATTGTGTGACCCCACACTGTGACCCCAATACTGTGTGACCCCACACTGTGACCCCGATACTGTGTGACCCCACACTGTGACCCCGATATTTTGTGACCCCACACTGTGACCCCGATACTGTGTGACCCCACACTGTGACCCCGATACTAAATGACCCCACACTTGACCCCAATACTTTGTGACCCCACACTGACCCCGATACTGTGTGATCCCACACTGTGACCCCGATACTGTGTGATCCCACACTGTGACACCGATACTGTGTGACCCCACACTGTTACTTCGACACTATGTGACCCCACACTGTGACTCGGATACTGTGAAACCCCAAACTGAGACGCCGATACGGTGTGACCCCACACTGTTACCCCGATATTGTGTGACCCCACAGTGTGCCCCCAATACAGTGTGCCCCCCACTGACCCCCCGATACTGTGTGACCCCACACTGTTACCCCGATAATATGTGACACCACACGGTGACCCCGATACTGTGTGACCTCACACTGTGACCCCGATACTGTGTGACCCCACACTGTTACCCCGATATTGTGTGTCCCCACACTGTGACCCCCGATACTGTGCGACCCCGATACTGTGTGAACCCACACTATGACCCGATACTGTGTGACCCCACACTCTGACACCGATCCTTTGTGACACCGATACAGTGACCCCGAAACTGTGTGACCACGATACAGTATGACCCCACACTATGACCCCGATACTGTGTGACCCCACACTGTTACCCCGATATTGTGTGGCACCCACACTGTGGCCCCGATACTGTGTGACCCCCATACAGTGTGACCCCACACTGTGACCCTGATACTGTGTGACCCCACACTGTGACCCTGATACTGTGTGTCCCCACACAGTGGCCCCCAATACTATGTGACCCCACACTGACCCTAATACTGTGAGACCCCACACTGTGACCCCGATACTGTGTGACCCCGATACTGTGTGACCCCGATACTGCGTGACCACATACTATGAATCCGATACTGTTCGACCCCACACTGACCCTAATACTGTGTGACCCCACTCTATGACCCCGATACTGTGTGACCCCACTCTGACCCCTGGAACGGTGTGACCTCACACTGTGACCCCAATGCTATGTGACCCCACACTGACCCTAATACTGTGTTAACCCACACTGTGACCCCGATACTGTGTGACCCACACTGTGATCCAGAAACTGTGTGACCCCACACTATGACCCCGATACTGTGTGACCCCACAGTGTGACCCCTGATACTGTGTGACCCCACACTATACCCGATACTGTGTAAACCCACACTGACCCCCAATACAGTGTGACCCCACATTGACCCTATACTGTGTGAGCCCACACTGTGACCCCGATACTGTGTGACCCCGATACTGTGTGACCCCACACTGTGACCCCGATAATGTGTGACCCCACACTGACCCCGATACTGTGTGACCCCGATACTGTGTGACCCCACACTGTGACCCCGATAATGTGTGACCCCACACTGACCCCGATTCTGTGTGACCCCACACTGTGACTCTGACACTTTGTGATCCTACGCTGTGACCCCGATACTGTGTGACCCCACACTGTGACCCCGATACTGTGAGACCCCCGACTGTGACCCCGATAATGTGTGAACCCACACTGACCCCGATACTGTGTGACCACACTGTGACCCCGATACTGTGTGACCCCGATACTGTGTAACCCCACACTGTGACCCCGATACTGCGTGACCCCCACACTGTGACCCTGATACTGTAGGACTCCACACTGTGTACCCGATACTGTGTGACCCCGCACTGTGTGACCCCACACTGACCCCGATACTGTGTGACCGCGATACTGTGTGACCCCACACTGTGATCCTGACACTTTGTGATCCTACGCTGTGATCCCAATATTGTGTGACCCCACATTGTGAGCCCGATACTGTGTGACCCCCATTATGACGCTGATACCGTTTGACCCCACATTGTGACCCCGACATTGTCTCACCCCACACTGTGACCCCAACACTGCGTGACACCACGCTGTGATCTCGATATTGTGTGACTCCACATTGTAAACCCGATACTGTGTGACCCCACACTGTGACCCCCGATACATTGTGACCCCACACTGTGACCTCCGATATTGTGTGACCTCACATTGTGACCTCGATACTGCATGACCGAACACTGACTCCTGATACTGAGTGACACCACACTGTGACCCCGATACTGTGTGACTCCACACTGACCCCTCGATACTGTCTGACCCCACACTGTGACCCCGATACTGTGTGAACCCGCATTGTGACCCCGATACAGTGTTACCCTACACTGTGACCCCGATACTGTGTGACTCCACACTGACCCCTCGATACTGTGTGCCCCAAGCTGTGACCCCGATACTGTGTGAACCCGCATTGTGACCCCGATACAGTGTGACCCCACACTGTGATCCCGATACTGTGTTACTCCAAGTGGTGCCCCCGATACTGTGTTACCCCACACTGACCACCCCGATACTGTGTGACCCCACACGTGACCCCGATACTGTGTGACCCCACACTGTGACCCTGACACTTTGTGATCCTACGCTGTGACCCCGAAACTGTGTGACCCCACACTGTGACCCCGATACTGTGCGACCCCAGACTGTGACCCCGATAATGTGTGACCCCACACTGACCCCAATACTGTGTGACCACACACAGTGACCCCGATACTGTGTGACCCCACACAGTGACCCCGATACTGCATGACCCCAATACTGTGTGACCCCCACACTGTGACCCTGATACTGTGTGACTCCACACTGTGAACCCGATACTGTGTGACCCCGATACTGTGTGACCCCACACTGTGACCCCGATACTGTGTGACCGCGATACTGTGTGACCCCACACTGTGATCCTGACACTTTGTGATCCTACGCTGTGATCCCAATATTGTGTGACCCCACATTGTGAGCCCGATACTGTGTGACCCCCACTATGACGCTGATACCGTTTGACCCAAACATTGTGACCCCGACATTGTCTCACCCCACACTGTGACCCCAACACTGCGTGACACCACGCTGTGATCTCGATATTGTGTGACCCCACATTGTAAACCCGATACTGTGTGACCCCACACTGACTCCTGATACTGAGTGACACCACACTGTGACCCCGATACTGTGTGACTCCACACTGACCCCTCGATACTGTGTGCCCCCACACTGTGACCCCGATACTGTGTGAAACCGCATTGTGACCCCGATATAGTGTGACCCCACACTGTGTTACCCCACACTGTGACCCTGATACTGTGTGACCCCACGCTGTGACCTCGATACCGTGTGACCAAAAATTGTGACCCCGATACTGTGTGACGCCACACTCTGACCCCGATACTGTGTGACTCCACACTGTGACCCCGATACTGCAGGACCCCACACTGTGACCACGATACTGTGTGACTCCACACTGTGACCCCGATACTGTGTGACCCCGATACTGTGTGACCCCACACTGTGAGCCCGATACTGCAGTACCCCACAATGTGACCCCGATACTGTGTGACCCCACAATGTGACCCTGATATTGTGTGACCCCACACTGTGACACCGATACTGTGTTACCCCACACTGTGACACCGATACTGTGTTACCCCACTCTGCAACCCCGATACTGTGTGACCCCACACTGTGACCCTGATACTGTGTGACCCCACACTGTGACCCTGATATTGTGTGACCCCACACTGTGACCCTGATACTGTGTGACCACACACTGTGACCCCGATACTGTGTGACCCCACACTGTGAGCCCGATACTGCAGTACCCCACACTGTGACCCCGATACTGTGTGACCCCACACTGTGACCCAGATACTGTGTGACCACACACTGTGACCCCATACTGTGTGATCCCACATTGTGACCCCGATACTGTGTGACCCCACACTGTGACCCTGATACTGTGTGACCCCACACTGTGACCCTGATACTGTGTGACCCCACACTGTGACCCTGATACTGTGTGACCCCACACTGTGACCCCGATACTGTGTGATCCCACATTGTGACCCCGATACTGTGTGACCCCACAATGTGACCCCGATACGGTGTTAGCCCACACTGACTCCGATACTGTGTGACCCCACACTCTGACCCCGATACTGTGTGACTCCACACTGTGACCCCGATACTGCAGGATCCCACACTGTGACCACGATACTGTGTGACTCCACACTGTGACCCCGATACTGTGTGACCCCGATACTGTGTGACCCCACACTGTGAGCCCGATACTGCTGTACCCCACAATGTGACCCCACAATGTGACCCTGATATTGTGTGACCCCACACTGTGACACCGATACTGTGTTACCCCACACTGTGACACCGATACTGTGTTACCCCACACTGCAACCCCGATACTGTGTGACCCCACTCTGACCCCTGGTACTATGTGACCCCACACTGTGACCCTGATACTGTGTGACCCCACAGTGTGACCCTGATATTGTGTGACCCCACACTGTGACCCAGATACTGTGTGACCACACACTGTGACCCCATACTGTGTGATCCCACATTGTGACCCCGATACTGTGTGACCCCACACTGTGACCCTGATACTGTGTGACCCCACACTGTGACCCTGATACTGTGTGACCCCACACTGTGACCCTGATACTGTGTGACCCCACACTGTGACCTCGATACTGTGTGATCCCACATTGTGACCCCGATACTGTGTGACCCCACAATGTGACCCCGATACGGTGTTAGCCCACACTGACTCCGATACTGTGTGACCCCACACTCTGACCCCGATACTGTGTGACTCCACACTGTGACCCCGATACTGCAGGACCCCACACTGTGACCACGATACTGTGTGACTCCACACTGTGACCCCGATACTGTGTGACCCCGATACTGTGTGACCCCACACTGTGAGCCCGATACTGCTGTACCCCACAATGTGACCCCGATACTGTGTGACCCCACAATGTGACCCTGATATTGTGTGACCCCACACTGTGACACCGATACTGTGTTACCCCACACTGCAACCCCGATACTGTGTGACCCCACTCTGACCCCTGGTACTATGTGACCCCACACTGTGACCCTGATACTGTGTGACCCCACACTGTGACCCTGATATTGTGTGACCCCACACTGTGACCCTGATACTGTGTGACCACACACTGTGACCCCATACTGTACGATCCCACATTGTGACCCCGATACTGTGTGACCCCACACTGTGACCCTGATACTGTGTGACCCCACACTGTGACCCTGATACTGTGTGACCCCACACTGTGACCCTGATACTGTGTGACCCCACACTGTGACCCCGATACTGTGTGACCCCACAATGTGACCCCGATACGGTGTTAGCCCACACTGACTCCGATACTGTGTGACCCCACACTGTGACCCTGATATTGTGTGATCCCACACTGTGACCCCGATACTGTGTGACCCCACACTGTGACCCCGATACTGTGTGACCCCACACTGCGACCCCGATACAGTGAGACCCCACACTGCGACCCTAATACTGTGTGGCCCCATACTGTGACCCCGATACTCTGCAACTCCACACTGTGACCCAATACTGTGTGACCCCACACTGTGACCCCGATACTGTGTGACCCCACACTGTGACCCCAATAATGTGTGACCCCACAATGTGACTCCGATGCTGTGTGACCCCACACTGTGACCCCGATACAGTGTGACCCCACACAATGAGCCTGATACTGTGTGACCCCACATTGTGACCCCAATACTGTGTGACCCCACACTGTGACCCCCGATACTGTGCGACCCCGATACTGTGTGAACCCACACTATGACCCGATACTGTGTGACCCCACACTCTGACACCGATCCTTTGTGACACCGATACAGTGACCCCGAAACTGTGTGACCACGATACAGTATGACCCCACACTATGACCCCGATACTGTGTGACCTCACACTGTGACCCCGATACTGTGTGACCCCACACTGTTACCCCGATATTGTGTGGCACCCACACTGTGGCCCCGATACTGTGTGACCCCCATACAGTGTGACCCCACACTGTGACCCTGATACTGTGTGACCCCACACTGTTACCCCGATATTGTGTGGCACCCACACAGTGGCCCCCAATACTATGTGACCCCACACTGACCCTAATACTGTGAGACCCCACAATGTGACCCCGATACTGTGTGACCCCGATACTGCGTGACCACATACTATGACTCCGATACTGTTCGACCCCACACTGACCCTAATACTGTGTGACCCCACTCTATGACCCCGATACTGTGTGACCCCACTCTGACCCCTGGAACGGTGTGACCTCACACTGTGACCCCAATGCTATGTGACACTACACTGACCCTAATACTGTGTTAACCCACACTGTGACCCCGATACTGTGTGACCCACACTGTGATCCAGAAACTGTGTGACCCCACACTATGACCCCGATACTGTGTGACCCCACAGTGTGATCCCTGATACTGTGTGACCCCACACTATACACGATACTGTGTAAACCCACACTGACCCCCATACTGTGTGATCCCACATTGACCCTATACTGTGTGAGCCCACACTGTGACCCCGATACTGTGTGACCCCGATACTGTGTGACCCCACACTGTGACCCCGATAATGTGTGACCCCCACACTGACCCCGATACTGTGTGACCCCGATACTGTGTGACCCCACACTGTGACCCCGATAATGTGTGACCCCACACTGACCCCGATTCTGTGTGACCCCACACTGTGACCCTGACACTTTGTGAGCCTACGCTGTGACCCCGATACTGTGTGACCCCACACTGTGACCCCGATACTGTGAGACCCCCGACTGTGACCCCGATAATGTGTGATCCCACACTGACCCCGATACTGTGTGACCACACTGTGACCCCGATACTGTGTGACCCCGATACTGTGTGACCCCACACTGTGACCCCGATACTGCGTGACCCCCACACTGTGACCCTGATACTGTGTGACTCCACACTGTGTACCCGATACTGTGTGACCCCACACTGTGTGATCCCACACTGACCCCGATACTGTGTGACCGCGATACTGTGTGACCCCACACTGTGATCCTGACACTTTGTGATCCTACGCTGTGATCCCAATATTGTGTGACCCCACATTGTGAGCCCGATACTGTGTGACCCCCATTATGACGCTGATACCGTTTGACCCCACATTGTGACCCCGACATTGTCTCACCCCACACTGTGACCCCAACACTGCGTGACACCACGCTGTGATCTCGATATTGCGTGACTCCACATTGTAAACCCGATACTGTGTGACCCCACACTGTGACCCCCGATACATTGTGACCCCACACTGTGACCTCCGATATTGTGTGACCTCACATTGTGACCTCGATACTGTATGACCGAACACTGACTCCTGATACTGAGTGACACCACACTGTGACCCCGATACTGTGTGACTCCACACTGACCCCTCGATACTGTCTGACCCCACACTGTGACCCCGATACTGTGTGAACCGCATTGTGACCCCGATACAGTGTGACCCCACACTGTGACCCCGATACTGTGTGACTCCACACTGACCCCTCGATACTGTGTGCCCCACGCTGTGACCCCGATACTGTGTGAACCCGCATTGTGACCCCGATACAGTGTGACCCCACACTGTGATCCTGATACTGTGTTACTCCAAGTGGTGCCCCCGATACTGTGTTACCCCACACTGACCACCCCCGATACTGTGTGACCCCACACGTGACCCCGATACTGTGTGACCCCACACTGTGACCCTGACACTTTGTGATCCTACACTGTGACCCCGAAACTGTGTGACCCCACACTGTGACCCCGATACTGTGCGACCCCAGACTGTGACCCCGATAATGTGTGACCCCACACTGACCCCAATACTGTGTGACCACAAACAGTGACCCCGATACTGTGTGACCCCACACAGTGACCCCGATACTGCATGACCCCGATACTGTGTGACCCCCACACTGTGACTCTGATACTGTGTGACTCCACACTGTGAACCCGATACTGTGTGACCCCGATACTGTGTGACCCCACACTGTGACCCCGATACTGTGTGACCGCGATACTGTGTGACCCCACACTGTGATCCTGACACTTTGTGATCCTACGCTGTGATCCCAATATTGTGTGACCCCACATTGTGAGCCCGATACTGTGTGACCCCCACTATGACGCTGATACCGTTTGACCCCACATTTTGACCCCGACATTGTCTCACCCCACACTGTGACCCCAACACTGCGTGACACCACGCTGTGATCTCGATAATGTGTGACCCCACATTGTAAACCCGATACTGTGTGACCCCACACTGTGACTCCCGATATTGTGTGACCTCACATTGTGACCCCGATACTGTATGACCCAACACTGACTCCTGATAATGAGTGACACCACACTGTGACCCCGATACTGTGTGACTCCACACTGACCCCTCGATACTGTGTGCCCCCACACTGTGACCCCGATACTGTGTAAACCCGCATTGTGACCCCGATATAGTGTGACCCCACACTGTGTTACCCCACACTGTGACCCTGATACTGTGTGACCCCACGCTGTGACCTCGATACCGTGTGACCAAAAATTGTGACCCCGATACTGTGTGACCCTACACTCTGACCATGATACTGTGTGACTCCACACTGTGACCCCGATACTGTGTGACCCCGATACTGTGTGACCCCACACTGTGAGCCCGATACTGCTGTACCCCACAATGTGACCCCGATACTGTGTGACCCCACAATGTGACCCTGATATTGTGTGACCCCACACTGTGACACCGATACTGTGTTACGCCACACTGCAACCCCGATACTGTGTGACCCCACTCTGACCCCTGGTACTATGTGACCCCACACTGTGACCCTGATACTGTGTGACCCCACACTGTGACCCTGATATTGTGTGACCCCACACTGTGACCCTGATACTGTGTGACCACACACTGTGACCCCGATACTGTGTGACCCCACACTGTGAGCCCGATACTGCAGTATCCCACACTGTGACCCTGATACTGTGTGACCCCACACTGTGACCCTGATACTGTGTGACCCCACACTGTGATCCTGATACTGTGTGACCCCACACTGTGACCCCGATACTGTGTGATCCCACATTGTGACCCCGATACTGTGTGACCCCACAATGTGACCCCGATACGGTGTTAGCCCACACTGACTCCGATACTGTGTGACCCCACACTGTGACCCTGATATTGTGTGGCCCCACACTGTGACCCCGATACTCTGCAACTCCACACTGTGACCAAATACTGTGTGACCCCACATTGTGACCCCGATACTGTGTGACCCCACACTGTGACCCCAATAATGTGTGACCCCACAATGTGACTCCGATGCTGTGTGACCCCACACTGTGACCCCGATACAGTGTGACCCCACACAATGAGCCTGATACTGTGTGACCCCACATTGTGACCCCGATACTGTGTGACCCCACACTGTGACCCCGATACTGTGTGACCCCACACTGTGACCCCGATACTGTGTTACCACACAATGTGACCCCAATACCATGTGACCCCACAATGACCCCCGATACTGTCTGGCCCCGATACTGTGTGACCCCACACTGTGACCCCGATACTGTGTGACGCCATACTGTGACCCCGATACTGTGTTACCATACACTGACATCCTCCGATACTGTGTGACCCCAAACTGTGACCCTGATACTGTGTGATGTCACACTGTGACCCCGATACTGTGTGACACCACACTGTGACCCCGATATTGTCTGGCCACACACTGTGACACCAAGACTGTGTGACCCCACACTGTGAGCCCGAGACTGTGTGACCACACACTGTGAGCCCGATACTATGTGACCCCACACTGTGACACGATATTGTTTGACCCCGATACTGTGTGACCCCACCCTGTGACCCCAATACTGTGTGACCCCACAATGTGACCCCACACTGTGACCTCGATACTGTGTGACCCCACAGTGTGACTCTGATACTGTGGGACGCCTTACTGGGACCCCGATATTGTGTGACCCAACATTGTGACCCCGATACTGTGTGACCCCACAATGTGACCCCGATACTGTGTGACCCCACAGTGTGACCCCACAATGTGACCCCAATACCATGTGACCCCACAATGAACCCCGATACTGTGTGACCTCACACTGTGACCACGATACTTTGCAACACCACACAATTAGCCTGATACTGTGTGACCACACACTGTGACCCCGATATTGTGTGACGCCATACTGTGACCCCGATACTGTGTTACCACACACTGACCTCCCGCGATACTGTGTGACCCCACATTGTGACCCCGATACTGTGTGACCCCA
Source organism: Pristiophorus japonicus (assembly GCF_044704955.1). NCBI lineage: Eukaryota > Metazoa > Chordata > Chondrichthyes > Pristiophoridae > Pristiophorus > Pristiophorus japonicus. The sequence continues at coordinate 25,529,486 of NC_092000.1, read as the reverse complement.
CATTGTGACCCCGATACTGTGTGAACCCACACTGTGACCCCGATACTGTGTGATCACACGCTGTGACCTCCATACTGTGTGACCCCAAACTGTGACCCCGATACTGTGTGACCCCGATGCAGTGGCCCAACAATGTGACCCCGATACTGTGTGACCCCACAGTGTGACCCCGATACTGTGTGACAGCAACACTGTGACCCCGATACTGTGTGACCCCACACTGTGACCCCGATACAGTGTGACCCCACACTGTAACACCGATACTGTGTGACCCCACACTGTGACCCGATAGTGTTTGACCCCGATACTGTGTGTCCCCACCCTGTGACACCAATACTGTGTGACCCCATACTGTGACCCCGATACTATGTGACCCCACACTGTGACCCCGATACTGTGTGACCCCACATTGTGACCCCGATACTGTGTGACCTCACACTGTGACCTCGATACTGTGTGACCCCACACTGACCTCCCCCGATACTGTGTGACCCCAAACTGTGACCCTGATACTGTGTGATGTCACACTGTGACACCGAGACTGTGTGACCCCACACTGTGAGCCCGAGACAGTGTGACCACACACTGTGAGCCCGATACTATGTGACCCCACACTGTGACACGATATTGTTTGACCCCGATACTGTGTGACCCCACCCTGTGACCCCAATACTGTGTGACCCCACAATGTGACCCCACACTGTGACCTCGATACTGTGTGACCCCACAGTGTGACTCTGATACTGTGGGACGCCTTACTGGGACCCCGATATTGTGTGATCCAACATTGTGACCCCGATACTGTGTGACCCCACAATGTGACCCCGATACTGTGTGACCCCACAGTGTGACTCTGATACTGTGCGACCCCACAATGTGACCCCGATACCATGTGACCCCACAATGAACCCCGATACTGTGTGACCTCACACTGTGACCACGATACTTTGCAACACCACACAATTAGCCTGATACCATGTGACCCCACACTGTGACCCCGATACTGTCTGGCCCCGATATGTGTGACACCACTCTGTGACCCCGATATTGTCTGGCCACACACTGTGACACCGATACTATGTGACCCCACACTGTGACCCGATATTGTTTGACCCCAATACTGTGTGACCCCACCTTGTGACCCCAATACTGTGTGACCCCACAATGTGACCCCACACTGTGACCTCGATACTGTGTGACCCCTCAGTGTGACTCTGATACTGTGTGACCCCGATACTGTGTTACCCCACAATGTGACCCCGATACTGTGTGACCCCATAGTTTGACTCTGATACTGTGTGACCCCACAGTGTGACCCCGATACTGTGTAACCCCACACTAAGACTTGATACTGTGGGACGCCTTACTGGGACCCCGATATTGTGTGACCCAACATTGTGACCCCGATACTGTTTGACCACACTGTGACGCCAATACTGTGTGACCCCACACTGTGACCCCGATACTGTGTGTCCCCACAATGTGACCCCAATTCCATGTGACCCCACAATGACCTCCGATACTGTGTGACCCCACACTGTGACCACGATACTTTGCAACACCACACAATTAGCCTGATACTGTGTGACCCCACACTGTGACCCCGATATTGTGTGAAGCCACAATGTGACACTGATACTGTGTGACCCCACACTGTGATACCCGATACTGTGTGACCCCACACCGTGATACCCGATACTGTGTGGCCCCTCACTGACACCCCGATACTGTGTGACCCCGATACCATGTGACCCCACACTGTGACCCCGATACTGTCTGGCCCCGATACTGTGTGAAACCACTCTGTGACCTCGATATTGTCTGGCCACACACTGTGACACCGAGACTGTGTGACCCCACACTGTGACCCGATATTGTTCGACCCCGATACTGTGTGAACCCACCCTGTGACCCCAATACTGTGTGATCCCACCCTGTGACCCCGATACTGTGTGACCCCACACTGTGAGCCCGACACTATGTGACCAAAACTGTGACCCGATATTGTTTGACCCCGATACTGTGTGACCCCACCCTGTGACCCCAATACTGTGTGACCCCACAATGTGACCCCGATACTCTGTGACTCCACACTGTGACCTCGATACTGTGTGACCCCACAGTGTGACTCTGATACTGTGTGACCCCACACTGTGACCCCGATACTGTGTGACCCCACAATGTGACCCCAATACTGTGTGACCCCACAGTGTGACTCTGATACTGTGTGACCCCACAGTGTGACCCCGATACTGTGTGACCCCACACTGTTACCCCAATATTGTGTGAACCCACAATATGACCCCGATACTGTGTGACCCCACACTGTGACCTCGATACTGTGTGACCCGATACTGTGACCCCGATACTGTGTGACTCCACACTTTGACCCCGATACTTTGTGAACCCACACTGTGACCCCGATACTGTGTAAATCCACACTGACACTTGATACTGTGGTACGCCTTACTGGGACCCCGATATTGTGTGACCCAACATTGTGACCCTGATACTGTGTGACCCCACACAATGACCCCGATACTGTGTGACCCCACAATGTGACCCCAATACCATGTGACCCCACAATGACCCCCGATACTGTCTGGCCCCGATACTGTGTGACCCCATATTGTGACCCCGATACTGTGTGATCACACGCTGTGACCTCGATACTGTGTTTCCCCAAACTGTGACCCCGATACTGTGTGACCCTGATGCAGTGGCCCATAAATGTGAACCCGATACTGTGTGATCCCACAGTGTGACCCCGATACTGTGTGACAGCCACACTGTGACCCCGATACTGTGTGACCCCACACTGTGACCTGATATTGTTTGACCCCGATACTGTGTGACCTCACCCTGTGACACCAATACTGTGTGACCCCACATTGTGACCCCGATACTGTGTGACCCCACATTGTGACCACGATACTGTGTGACCCCACATTGTGACCCCGATAATGTGTGACCCCGATGCAGTGGCCCAACAATGTGACCCCGATACTGAGTGACCCCACAGTGTGACCCCGATACTGTGTGACAGCAATACTGTGACCCCGATACTGTGTGACCCCACACTGTAACCCCGATATAGTGTGACCCCACACTGTAACACCGATACTGTGTGACCCCACACTGTGACCCGATATTGTTTGACCCCGATACTGTGTGTCCCCACCCTGTGACAGCAATACTGTGTGACCCCATACTGTGACCCCGATACTGTGTGACCCCATACTGTGATCCCAATACTGTGTTACCCCACACTGACCTCCTTCGATACTATATGACCCCACACTGTGACCCCGATACTGTGTGACCCCACATTGTGACCCCGATACTGTGTGACCTCACACTGTGACCTCGATACTGTGTGACCCCACACTGACCTCCCCCGATACTGTGTGACACCAAACTGTGACCACGATACTGTGTGATGTCACACTGTGACCCCGATACTGTGTGACACCATACTGTGACCCCGATATTGTCTGGCCACACACTGTGACACCGAGACTGTGTGACCCCACACTGTGAGCCCGAGACTGTGTGACCACACACTGTGAGCCCGATACTATGTGACCCCACACTGTGACCCGATATTGTTTGACCCCGATACTGTGTGACCCCATCCTGTGACCCCAATACTGTGTGACTCCACAATGTGACCCCACACTGTGACCTCGATACTTTGTGACCCCACAGTGTGACTCTGATACTGTGTGACCCCACACTGTGACCCCGATACTGTGTGACCCCACAATGTGACCCCGATACTGTGTGACCCCACAGTGTGACTCTGATACGGTGTGACCCCACAGTGTGACCCCAATTCTGTGTGACCCCACAATAACACTTAATACTGTGGGACGCCTTACTGGGACCCCGATATTGTGTGACCCAACATTGTGACCCCGATACTGTGTGACCACACAGTGACGCCAATACTGTGTGACCCCACACTGTGACCCCAATACTGTGTGACCCCACACTGTGACCCCGATACAGTGTGACCCCAAACTGTAACACCGATACTGTGTGACCCCACACTGTGAGCCCGACACTGTGACCAAACACTGTGACCCGATATTGTTTGCCCCGATACTGTGTGACCCCACCCTGTGACCCCAATACTGTGTGACCCCACAATGTGACCCCGATACTGTGTGACCCCACACTGTGACCTCGATACTGTGTGACCCCACAGTGTGACTCTGATACAGTGTGACCCCACAATGTGACCCCGATACTGTGTGACCCGACACTGTGACACCGATACTGTGTGACTCCCCACTTTGACCCCGATACTTTGTGAACCCACACTGTGACCCCGATACTGTGTAAACCCAAACTGACACTTGATACTGTGGTACGCCTTAATGGGACCCCGATATTGTGTGACCCAACATTGTGACCCCGATACTGTGTGACCCCACACTGTGACCCCGATACTGTGTGACCCCACAATGTGACCCCAATACCATGTGACCCCACAATGACCCCCGATACTGTCTGGCCCCGATACTGTGTGACCCCATACTGTGACCCCGATACTGTGTTACCACACATTGACCTCTCCGATACTGTGTGACCCCACATTGTGACCCCGATACTGTGTGACCCCACATTGTGACCCCGATACAGTGTGAACCCACACTGTGACCCCGATACTGTGTGATCACACGCTGTGACCTCGATACTGTGTAACCCCAAACTGTGACCCCGATACTGTGTGACCCTGATGCAGTGGCCCAACAATGTGACCCCGATACTGTGTGACAGCCACACTGTGACCCCGATACTGTGTGACCCCACTCTGTGACCCCGATACAGTGTAACCCCACACTGTAACACCGATACTGTGTGACCCCACACTGTGACCCGATATTGTTTGACCCCGATACTGTGTGACCCCACCCTGTGACCCCAATACTGTGTGACCCCACAATGTGACCCCACACTGTGACCTCGATACTGTGTGATCCCACAGTGTGACTCTGATACTGTGTGACTCCACACTGTGACCCCGATACTGTGTGATGTCACGCTGTGACCCTGATACTGTGTGACCCCACACTGTGACCCCGATACTGTGTGACCACACTGTGATGCCAATACTGTGTGACCCCACACTGTGACCCCGATATTGTGTGACCCCACAATGTGACCCCAATACCATGTGACCCCACAATGACCCCCGATAGTGTGTGACCCCACACTGTGACCCCGATACTTTGTAACCCCACACAATTAGTCTGATACTGTGTGACCCCACACTGTGACCCCGATATTGTGTGAACCCACAATGTGACCCGGATACCATGTGACCCCACGATGACCCCAATACTGTGTGACCCCACACTGTGACCCCGATACTGTGTGACCCCACAATGTGACCCCAATACCATGTGAGCCCACAATGACCCCCGATAATGTGTGACCCCACACTATGACCCCGATATTGTGTGAACCCACAATATGACCCCGATATCATGTGACCCCGCGATGACCCCAATGCTGTGTGACCCCACACTGTGACCCCGATACTGTCTGGCCCCGATACTATGTGACCCCACACTGTGACCCCGATACTTTGTGACCCGACGCTGTGTGACTCCACACTTTGACCCCGATACTTTGTGAACCCACACTGTGACCCCGATACTGTGTAAACCCACACTGACACTTGATACTGTGGTACGCCTTACTGGGACCCCGATATTGTGTGACCCAACATTGTGACCCCGATACTGTGTGACCCCACACTATGACCCCGATACTGTCTGACCCCACAATGTGACCCCAATACCATGTGACCCCACAATGACCCCCGATACTGTCTGGCCCCGATACTGTGTGACCCCATACTGTGACCCCGATACAGTGTGAACCCACAATGACCCCCGATACTGTGTGACCCCACACTGTGACACCCGATACTGTGTGGCCCCTCACTGAACCTCCGAAACTGTGTGACCCCACAATGTGACCCCGATACCCTGTGACCCCACACTGTGACCCCGATACTGCCTGGCCCCGATACTGTGTGACCCCACATTGTGACCCCGATACTGTGTGACCCCACATTGTGACCCCGATACTGTGTGAACCCACACTGTGGCCCCGATACTGTATGATCACACGCTGTGACCCCGACACTGTGTGACTCCGATGTAGTGGCCCAACAATGTGACCCCGATACTGTGTAACCCCACAGTGTGACCCCGATACTGTGTGACAGCCACACTGTGACCCCGATACTGTGTGACCCCACACTGTGACCCCGATACTGATTGACCCGATACTGTGTGACCCCCACCCTGTGACACCAATACTGTGTGACCCCACACTGTGACCCGATACTGTGTGACCCCACACTGTGACCCCGATACTGTGTTACCCCACACTGACCTCCCCCGATACTATGTGACCCCACACTGTGACCCCGATACTGTGTGACCCCACATTGTGACCCCGATACTGTGTGACCTCACACTGTGACCTCGATACTGTGTGACCCCACACTGACCTCCCCCGATACTGTGTGACCCCACACTGTGACCCCGATACTGTGTGATGTCACGCGGTGACCCCGATACTGTGTGACACCACACTGTGACCCTGATACTGTGTGTCCCCACACAGTGGCCCCCAAAACTATGTGACCCCACACTGACCCTAATACTGTGAGACCCCACAATGTGACCCCGATACTGTGTGACCCCACATTGTGACCCCGATACTGTGTGAACCCACACTGTGGCCCCGACACTGTATGATCACACGCTGTGACCCCGACACTGTGTGACTCCGATGCAGTGGCCCAACAATGTGACCCCGATACTGTGTGACCCCACACTGTGACCCCGATACTGTTTGACCCGATACTGTGTGACCCCCACCCTGTGACACCAATACTGTGTGACCCCACACTGTGACCCGATACTGTGTGACCCCACACTGTGACCCCGATACTGTGTGACCACACTGTGATGCCAATACTGTGTGACCCCACACTGTGACCCCGATATTGTGTGACCCCACAATGTGACCCCAATACCATGTGACCCCACAATGACCCCCGATAGTGTGTGACCCCACACTGTGACCCCGATACTTTGTAACCCCACACAATTAGTCTGATACTGTGTGACCCCACACTGTGACCCCGATATTGTGTGAACCCACAATGTGACCCGGATACCATGTGACCCCACGATGACCCCAATACTGTGTGACCCCACACTGTGACCCCGATACTGTGTGACCCCACAATGTGACCCCAATACCATGTGAGCCCACAATGACCCCCGATAATGTGTGACCCCACACTATGACCCCGATATTGTGTGAACCCACAATATGACCCCGATATCATGTGACCCCGCGATGACCCCAATGCTGTGTGACCCCACACTGTGACCCCGATACTGTCTGGCCCCGATACTATGTGACCCCACACTGTGACCCCGATACTTTGTGACCCGACGCTGTGTGACTCCACACTTTGACCCCGATACTTTGTGAACCCACACTGTGACCCCGATACTGTGTAAACCCACACTGACACTTGATACTGTGGTACGCCTTACTGGGACCCCGATATTGTGTGACCCAACATTGTGACCCCGATACTGTGTGACCCCACACTATGACCCCGATACTGTCTGACCCCACAATGTGACCCCAATACCATGTGACCCCACAATGACCCCCGATACTGTCTGGCCCCGATACTGTGTGACCCCATACTGTGACCCCGATACAGTGTGAACCCACAATGACCCCCGATACTGTGTGACCCCACACTGTGACACCCGATACTGTGTGGCCCCTCACTGAACCTCCGAAACTGTGTGACCCCACAATGTGACCCCGATACCCTGTGACCCCACACTGTGACCCCGATACTGCCTGGCCCCGATACTGTGTGACCCCACATTGTGACCCCGATACTGTGTGACCCCACATTGTGACCCCGATACTGTGTGAACCCACACTGTGGCCCCGATACTGTATGATCACACGCTGTGACCCCGACACTGTGTGACTCCGATGTAGTGGCCCAACAATGTGACCCCGATACTGTGTAACCCCACAGTGTGACCCCGATACTGTGTGACAGCCACACTGTGACCCCGATACTGTGTGACCCCACACTGTGACCCCGATACTGATTGACCCGATACTGTGTGACCCCCACCCTGTGACACCAATACTGTGTGACCCCACACTGTGACCCGATACTGTGTGACCCCACACTGTGACCCCGATACTGTGTTACCCCACACTGACCTCCCCCGATACTATGTGACCCCACACTGTGACCCCGATACTGTGTGACCCCACATTGTGACCCCGATACTGTGTGACCTCACACTGTGACCTCGATACTGTGTGACCCCACACTGACCTCCCCCGATACTGTGTGACCCCACACTGTGACCCCGATACTGTGTGATGTCACGCGGTGACCCCGATACTGTGTGACACCACACTGTGACCCTGATACTGTGTGTCCCCACACAGTGGCCCCCAAAACTATGTGACCCCACACTGACCCTAATACTGTGAGACCCCACAATGTGACCCCGATACTGTGTGACCCCACATTGTGACCCCGATACTGTGTGAACCCACACTGTGGCCCCGACACTGTATGATCACACGCTGTGACCCCGACACTGTGTGACTCCGATGCAGTGGCCCAACAATGTGACCCCGATACTGTGTGACCCCACACTGTGACCCCGATACTGTTTGACCCGATACTGTGTGACCCCCACCCTGTGACACCAATACTGTGTGACCCCACACTGTGACCCGATACTGTGTGACCCCACACTGTGACCCCGATACTGTGTTACCCCACACTGACCTCCCCCGATACTATGTGACCCCACACTGTGACCCCGATACTGTGTGACCCCACATTGTGACCCCGATACTGTGTGACCTCACACTGTGACCTCGATACTGTGTGACCCCACACTGACCTCCCCCGATACTGTGTGACCCCACACTGTGACCCCGATACTGTGTGATGTCACGCTGTGACCCCGATACTGTGTGACACCACACTGTGACCCCGATATTGTCTGGCCACACACCGTGACACCGAGACTGTGTGACCCCACACTGTGACCCCGATACAGTGTGACCCCACACTGTAAAACCGATACTGTGTGACCCTACACTGTGAGCCCGATACTATGTGACCCGACACTGTGACCCGATATTGTTTGACCCCGATACTGTGTGACCCCACCCTGTGACCCCAATACTGTGTGACCCCACAATGTGACCCCGATACTGTGTGACCCCACACTGTGACCTCGATACTGTGTGACCCCACAATGTGACCCGATATTGTTTGACCCCAATACTGTGTGACCCCACCCTGTGACCCAATACTGTGTGACCCCACAATGTGACCCCGATACTGTGTGACCCCACACTGTGTGACCCCACAATGTGACTCTGATATTGTATGACTCCACACTGTGACCTTGATACTGTGTGACCCCACAATATGACCCCGACACTGTGTGACCCCACAGTGTGACCCCGATACTGTGTAACCCCACACTAACACTTGATACTGTGGGACGCCTTACTGGGACCCCGATATTGTGTGACCCAACATTGTGACCCCGATACTATGTGACCACACTGTGACGCCAATACTGTGTGACCCCACACTGTGACCCCGATACTGTGTGTCCCCACAATGTGACCCCAATACCATGTGACCCCACAATGACCCCCGATACTGTGTGACCCCACAATGTGACCCCAATACCATGTGACCCCACAATGACCCCCGATACTGTGTGACCCCACACTGTGACACTGATACAATGTGACCCCACACTGTGATACCCGATCCTGTGTGGCCCATCACTGACCCCCCTATACTGTGTGACCCCATAATGTGACCCCGATACCATGTGACCCCACACTGTGACCCCGATACTGTCTGGCCCCGATACTGTGTGACCCCACATTGTGACCCCAATACTGTGTGACGCCGCACTGTAATCCCGATATTGTGTGACCCCGAGACTGCGTGACCACACTGTGACCCCAATACTACGGGACCCCACAATGTGACCCCAATACCATGTGACCCCACAATGACCCCCGATACTGTGTGACCCCACGCTGTGACCCCGATATTGTGTGACTCCACCCTTTGACCCCGATACTTTGTAACCCTACACAATTAGCCTGATACTGTGTGGCCCCTCACTGACCCCCCGATACTGTGTGACACCACAATGTGACCACGATACCATGTGACCCCACGATGACCCCGATACTGTGTGATCCCACACTGTGACCCCGATACTGTGTGATCCCACACTGTGACCCCGATACTGTGTGACCCCACACTGTGACGCCGATACTGTGTGACCCCACATTGTGACCCCGATACTGTGTGACCCCACACTGTGACCCCGATACTCTGTGACTCCACACTGTAATACCTATATTGTGTGACCCCGAGACTGCGTGACCACACTGTGACCCTAATACTACGGGACCCCACACTGTGACCCCAATACTGTGTGACTCCACACTGTGACCCCGATACTGTGTGACCCCACAATGTGACCCCGATATTGTGTGACCCCACCCTTTGACCCTGATACTTTGTAACCCTACACAATTAGCCTGACACTGTGTGGCCCCTCACTGACCCCCCGATACTGTGTGACACCACAATGTGACCACGATACCATGTGACCCCACGATGACCCCGATACTGTGTGATCCCACACTGTGACCCCGATACAGTGTGATCCCACACTGTGACCCCGATACTGTGTGATCCCACACTGTGACCCCGATACTGTGTGACCCCACACTGTGACCCCGATACTGTGTGACCCCACATTGTGACCCCGATACAGTGTGATCCCACACTGTGACCCCGATACTGTGTGACCCCACACTGTGACCCCGATACTGTGTGACCCCACATTGTGACCCCGATACTGTGTGATCCCACACTGTGACCCCGATACTGTGTGACCCCACACTGTGACCCCGATACTGTGTGACCCCACATTGTGACCCCGACGCTGTGTGACACCGATACTGTGTTACCCCACACTGTGACACCACACTGTGACCCCGATACTGTGTGACCCCACACTGACACTCGATACAGTGGGACGCCTTATTGTGACCCCGATACTGTGTGACCCGACATTGTGACCCCGATAATGTGTGACCACACTGACGCCAATACTGTGTGACCCCACACTGTGACCCCGATACTGTGTGAACCCGATACCATGTGACCCCACATTGTGATACCCGATACTGTGTGACCCCACACTGTGACCCCGATATTGTGTGACCCCACAATGTGACCCCGATACTGTGTGACCCCACACTGTGACCCCGATACTGTGTGACCCCACAATGTGACCCCGATACCACGTGACCCCACGATGACCCCGATAATGTCTGGCCCCGATACTGTGATTCCACGCTGTGACCCCGAAACTGTGTGACCCCACACCTTGACCCCGATAATGTGTGACCCCGATACTGTGTGACCACACTGTGACCCCAATACTGCGGGACCCTACACTGTGACCCCAATACTGTGTGACCTCACACTGTGACCCCAATACTGTGTGACCCCACACATTAACACCCGATACCGTTTGACCCCAGACTGTGACACCGATACTGTGTGACCCCACAATAACCCCCGATACTATGTGATCCCACATTGTGACCCCGATACTGTGTGACCCCACACTGTGACCCAGATACTGTGTGACCCCGATACTGTGTGACCCCTCACTGATCCACTGATACTGTGTGACCCCACACTGTGATCCCGACACTGTGTGACCCCTCACTGATCCCCCGATACTGTGTGACCCCACACTGTGACCCCGATACTGTGTAACCCCTCACTGATCCCCCGATACTGTGTGACCCCACACTGTGACCCCGATACTGTGTGACCCCTCACTGATCCCCCGATACTGTGTGACTCCACACTGTGACCCCGATACTGTGTGACTCCACGCTGTGACCTCGATACTGTGTGACCCCACACTGACCTCCCCCGGTATTGTGTGACTCCACACGTGACCCTGATACTGTGTGACCCCACACTGCGACCCCAATACTGTGTGGCCCCATAATGTGACCCCGATACTGTGTGACTCCACAATGTGACCCCGATATCATGTGACCCCACAATGACCCTGATACTGTGTGACCCCAAATTGTGACCCCGATACTGTGTGACCCCAAATTGTGACCCCGATACTGTGTGACCCCACACTGTGACCCCGATACTCTGTGACTCCACACTGTGACCCGATATTGTGTGACCCCAAGACTGCGTGACCACACTGTGACCCCAATACTACGGAACCCCACACTGTGACCCCAATACTGTGTGACTCCACACTGTGACCCCGATACTGTGTGACCCCACAATGTGACCCCAATACCATGTGACACCACAATGACCTCCGATACTGTGTGACCCCACACTGTGACCCCGATATTGTGTGACCCCACCCTGTGACCCCGATACTTTATAACCCTACACAATTAGCCTGATACTGTGTGACCCCACACTGTGATACCCAATACTGTGTGGCCCCTCACTGACCCCCCGATACTGTGTGACCCCATAATGTGACTCCGTTACTGTCTGGCCCCGATACTCTGTGACCCCACACGTGACCCCGATACTGTGTGACCCCACATCGTGACCCCGACATTGTGTGACACCGATACTGTGTTACCCCACACTGTCACTTGATACAGTGGGACGCCTTATTGTGACCCCGATACTGTGTGACCCGACATTGTGACCCCGATACTGTGATCCCACAATGTGACCTCAATACCATGTGACTTTGTAATACTTTGTAACCCCACACAATGAGCCTGATACTGTGTGGCCCCTCACTGACCCCCCGATACTGTGTGACCCCACACTGTGACCCCGATACTGTGTGACCCCACAATGTGACCCCGATACTGTGTGACCCCACAATGTGACCCCGATACCATGTGACCCCACGATGACCCCGATACTGTCTGGCCCCGATACTGTGTGACTCCACACTGTGACCCCGACACTGTGTGACCCCACACTGACCTCCCCGATATTGTGTGACCCCACACGTGACCCCAAAACTGTGTGACCCCACACTGTGACCCCGATACTGTATGACCCCACATTGTGACCCCGACACTGTGTGACCCCGCTACTGTTTGACCCCACACTGACACCTGATACTGTGGGATGCCACACTGTGACCCCGATACTGTGTGACTCCACACTGTAATCCCAATATTGTGTGACCCCGATACTGTGTGACCACACTGTGACCCCAATACTGCGGGACCCTACACTGTGACCCCAATACTGTGCGACCCCACACTGTGACCCCAATAATGTGCGACCCCACACTGTGACCTCAATACTGTGTGACCTCACACTGTGACCCCAATACTGTGTGACCCCACACTGTAACACCCGATACCGTTTAACCCCACACTGTGACACCAATACTGTGTGAACCCACAATAACCCCCGATACTGTGTGACCCCACATTGTGACCCCGATACTGTGTGACCCCAGACTGTGACCCCGATACTGTGTGACCCCACACTGTGACGCCGATACTGTGTGACCCCAAAATGTGTGACCCCACACTCTGACCCCGATACTGTGTGACCCCGATACTGTGTGAACCCTCACTGATCCCCCGATACTGTGTGACCCCACACTGTGACCCCGATCCTGTGTGACCCCACACCATGAACCCGACACTGTGTGACACCGCACTGTGACCCTGATACTGCGTGACCCCACACTGTGACCCGGATACTGTGTGACCCCACTACTGTGTTACCTCATACTGTGACCCCACACTGTGACCCCAATAGTGTGTGACCCCACACTGTGACCCCGATAATGTGTGCTCCCACACTGTGACCCCAATGCAGTGTGACCCCAATACATTGTGACCCCACACAGTGACCCCAATACTGCGGGACCCTACACTGTGACCACAATACTGTGTGACCTCACACTGTGACCCCAATACTGTGTGACCCCACACATTAACACCCGATACCGTTTGACCCCACACTGTGACACCGATACTGTGTGACCCCACAATAACCCCCGATACTGTGTGATCCCACATTGTGACACCGATACTGTGTGACCTCTCACTGATCCCCTGATACTGTGTGACCCCACACTGTGACCCCGATACTGTGTGACCCCTCACTGATCCCCCGATACTGTGTGACTCCACACTGTGACCCCGATACTGTGTGACTCCACGCTGTGACCTCGATACTGTGTGACCCCCACACTGACCTCCCCCGATATTGTGTGACCCCACACGTGACCCCGATACTGTGTGACCCCACACGTGACCCCGATACTGTGTGACCCCACACTGTGACCCCGATACTGTGTGGCCCCATAATGTGACCCCGATACTGTGTGACTCCACAATGTGACCCCGATATCATGTGACTCCACAATGACCCCGATTCTGTGTGACCCCAAATTGTGACCCCGATACTGTGTGACCCCACACTGTGACCCCGATACTCTGTGACTCCACACTGTGACCCGATATTGTGTGACCCCAAGACTGCGTGACCACACTGTGACCCCAATACTATGGAACCCCACACTGTGACCCCAATACTGTGTGACTCCACACTGTGACCCCGATACTGTGTGACCCCACAATGTGACCCCAATACCATGTGACACCACAATGACCTCCGATACTGTGTGACCCCACACTGTGACCCCGATATTGTGTGACCCCACCCTGTGACCCCGATACTTTATAACCCTACACAATTAGCCTGATACTGTGTGACCCCACACTGTGATACCCAATACTGTGTGGCCCCTCACTGACCCCCCGATACTGTGTGACCCCATAATGTGACTCCGTTACTGTCTGGCCCCGATACTCTGTGACCCCACACGTGACCCCGATACTGTGTGACCCCACATCGTGACCCCGACATTGTGTGACACCGATACTGTGTTACCCCACACTGACACTTGATACAGTGGGACGCCTTATTGTGACCCCGATACTGTGTGACCCGACATTGTGACCCCGATACTGTGATCCCACAATGTGACCTAAATACCATGTGACTTTGTAATACTTTGTAACCCCACACAATGAGCCTGATACTGTGTGGCCCCTCACTGACCCCCCGATACTGTGTGACCCCACACTGTGACCCCGATACTGTGTGACCCCACACTGTGATACCCGATATTGTGTGACCCCACACTGTGACCCCGATACTGTGTGACCCCACAATGTGACCCCGATACTGTGTGACCCCACAATGTGACCCCGATACCATGTGACCCCACGATGACCCCGATACTGTCTGGCCCCGATACTGTGTGACTCCACACTGTGACCCCGACACTGTGTGACCCCACACTGACCTCCCCGATATTGTGTGACCCCACACGTGACCCCAAAACTGTGTGACCCCACACTGTGACCCCGATGCTGTATGACCCCACATTGTGACCCCGACACTGTGTGACCCCGCTACTGTTTGACCCCACACTGACACCTGATACTGTGGGATGCCACACTGTGACCCCGAAACTGTGTGACCCCACACCTTGACCCCGATAATGTGTGACCCCGATACTGTGTGACCACACTGTGACCCCAATACTGCGGGACCCTACACTGTGACCCCAATACTGTGTGACCTCACACTGTGACCCCAATACTGTGTGACCCCACACATTAACACCCGATACCGTTTGACCCCAGACTGTGACACCGATACTGTGTGACCCCACAATAACCCCCGATACTATGTGATCCCACATTGTGACCCCGATACTGTGTGACCCCACACTGTGACCCAGATACTGTGTGACCCCGATACTGTGTGACCCCTCACTGATCCACTGATACTGTGTGACCCCACACTGTGATCCCGACACTGTGTGACCCCTCACTGATCCCCCGATACTGTGTGACCCCACACTGTGACCCCGATACTGTGTAACCCCTCACTGATCCCCCGATACTGTGTGACCCCACACTGTGACCCCGATACTGTGTGACCCCTCACTGATCCCCCGATACTGTGTGACTCCACACTGTGACCCCGATACTGTGTGACTCCACGCTGTGACCTCGATACTGTGTGACCCCACACTGACCTCCCCCGGTATTGTGTGACTCCACACGTGACCCTGATACTGTGTGACCCCACACTGCGACCCCAATACTGTGTGGCCCCATAATGTGACCCCGATACTGTGTGACTCCACAATGTGACCCCGATATCATGTGACCCCACAATGACCCTGATACTGTGTGACCCCAAATTGTGACCCCGATACTGTGTGACCCCAAATTGTGACCCCGATACTGTGTGACCCCACACTGTGACCCCGATACTCTGTGACTCCACACTGTGACCCGATATTGTGTGACCCCAAGACTGCGTGACCACACTGTGACCCCAATACTACGGAACCCCACACTGTGACCCCAATACTGTGTGACTCCACACTGTGACCCCGATACTGTGTGACCCCACAATGTGACCCCAATACCATGTGACACCACAATGACCTCCGATACTGTGTGACCCCACACTGTGACCCCGATATTGTGTGACCCCACCCTGTGACCCCGATACTTTATAACCCTACACAATTAGCCTGATACTGTGTGACCCCACACTGTGATACCCAATACTGTGTGGCCCCTCACTGACCCCCCGATACTGTGTGACCCCATAATGTGACTCCGTTACTGTCTGGCCCCGATACTCTGTGACCCCACACGTGACCCCGATACTGTGTGACCCCACATCGTGACCCCGACATTGTGTGACACCGATACTGTGTTACCCCACACTGTCACTTGATACAGTGGGACGCCTTATTGTGACCCCGATACTGTGTGACCCGACATTGTGACCCCGATACTGTGATCCCACAATGTGACCTCAATACCATGTGACTTTGTAATACTTTGTAACCCCACACAATGAGCCTGATACTGTGTGGCCCCTCACTGACCCCCCGATACTGTGTGACCCCACACTGTGACCCCGATACTGTGTGACCCCACACTGTGATACCCGATATTGTGTGACCCCACACTGTGACCCCGATACTGTGTGACCCCACAATGTGACCCCGATACTGTGTGACCCCACAATGTGACCCCGATACCATGTGACCCCACGATGACCCCGATACTGTCTGGCCCCGATACTGTGTGACTCCACACTGTGACCCCGACACTGTGTGACCCCACACTGACCTCCCCGATATTGTGTGACCCCACACGTGACCCCAAAACTGTGTGACCCCACACTGTGACCCCGATACTGTATGACCCCACATTGTGACCCCGACACTGTGTGACCCCGCTACTGTTTGACCCCACACTGACACCTGATACTGTGGGATGCCACACTGTGACCCCGATACTGTGTGACTCCACACTGTAATCCCAATATTGTGTGACCCCGATACTGTGTGACCACACTGTGACCCCAATACTGCGGGACCCTACACTGTGACCCCAATACTGTGCGACCCCACACTGTGACCCCAATAATGTGCGACCCCACACTGTGACCTCAATACTGTGTGACCTCACACTGTGACCCCAATACTGTGTGACCCCACACTGTAACACCCGATACCGTTTAACCCCACACTGTGACACCAATACTGTGTGAACCCACAATAACCCCCGATACTGTGTGACCCCACATTGTGACCCCGATACTGTGTGACCCCAGACTGTGACCCCGATACTGTGTGACCCCACACTGTGACGCCGATACTGTGTGACCCCAAAATGTGTGACCCCACACTCTGACCCCGATACTGTGTGACCCCGATACTGTGTGAACCCTCACTGATCCCCCGATACTGTGTGACCCCACACTGTGACCCCGATCCTGTGTGACCCCACACCATGAACCCGACACTGTGTGACACCGCACTGTGACCCTGATACTGCGTGACCCCACACTGTGACCCGGATACTGTGTGACCCCACTACTGTGTTACCTCATACTGTGACCCCACACTGTGACCCCAATAGTGTGTGACCCCACACTGTGACCCCGATAATGTGTGCTCCCACACTGTGACCCCAATGCAGTGTGACCCCAATACATTGTGACCCCACACAGTGACCCCAATACTGCGGGACCCTACACTGTGACCACAATACTGTGTGACCTCACACTGTGACCCCAATACTGTGTGACCCCACACATTAACACCCGATACCGTTTGACCCCACACTGTGACACCGATACTGTGTGACCCCACAATAACCCCCGATACTGTGTGATCCCACATTGTGACACCGATACTGTGTGACCTCTCACTGATCCCCTGATACTGTGTGACCCCACACTGTGACCCCGATACTGTGTGACCCCTCACTGATCCCCCGATACTGTGTGACTCCACACTGTGACCCCGATACTGTGTGACTCCACGCTGTGACCTCGATACTGTGTGACCCCCACACTGACCTCCCCCGATATTGTGTGACCCCACACGTGACCCCGATACTGTGTGACCCCACACGTGACCCCGATACTGTGTGACCCCACACTGTGACCCCGATACTGTGTGGCCCCATAATGTGACCCCGATACTGTGTGACTCCACAATGTGACCCCGATATCATGTGACTCCACAATGACCCCGATTCTGTGTGACCCCAAATTGTGACCCCGATACTGTGTGACCCCACACTGTGACCCCGATACTCTGTGACTCCACACTGTGACCCGATATTGTGTGACCCCAAGACTGCGTGACCACACTGTGACCCCAATACTATGGAACCCCACACTGTGACCCCAATACTGTGTGACTCCACACTGTGACCCCGATACTGTGTGACCCCACAATGTGACCCCAATACCATGTGACACCACAATGACCTCCGATACTGTGTGACCCCACACTGTGACCCCGATATTGTGTGACCCCACCCTGTGACCCCGATACTTTATAACCCTACACAATTAGCCTGATACTGTGTGACCCCACACTGTGATACCCAATACTGTGTGGCCCCTCACTGACCCCCCGATACTGTGTGACCCCATAATGTGACTCCGTTACTGTCTGGCCCCGATACTCTGTGACCCCACACGTGACCCCGATACTGTGTGACCCCACATCGTGACCCCGACATTGTGTGACACCGATACTGTGTTACCCCACACTGACACTTGATACAGTGGGACGCCTTATTGTGACCCCGATACTGTGTGACCCGACATTGTGACCCCGATACTGTGATCCCACAATGTGACCTAAATACCATGTGACTTTGTAATACTTTGTAACCCCACACAATGAGCCTGATACTGTGTGGCCCCTCACTGACCCCCCGATACTGTGTGAC
This sequence comes from Pristiophorus japonicus, assembly GCF_044704955.1. Lineage (NCBI taxonomy): Eukaryota > Metazoa > Chordata > Chondrichthyes > Pristiophoridae > Pristiophorus > Pristiophorus japonicus. The sequence goes on along the minus strand of NC_092000.1, from coordinate 25,510,001 downwards.
CCCACACTGTGACCCCGATACTGTGTGACCCCACACTGTGATACCCGATATTGTGTGACCCCACACTGTGACCCCGATACTGTGTGACCCCACAATGTGACCCCGATACTGTGTGACCCCACAATGTGACCCCGATACCATGTGACCCCACGATGACCCCGATACTGTCTGGCCCCGATACTGTGTGACTCCACACTGTGACCCCGACACTGTGTGACCCCACACTGACCTCCCCGATATTGTGTGACCCCACACGTGACCCCAAAACTGTGTGACCCCACACTGTGACCCCGATGCTGTATGACCCCACATTGTGACCCCGACACTGTGTGACCCCGCTACTGTTTGACCCCACACTGACACCTGATACTGTGGGATGCCACACTGTGACCCCGATACTGTGTGACTCCACACTGTAATCCCAATATTGTGTGACCCCGATACTGTGTGACCACACTGTGACCCCAATACTGCGGGACCCTACACTGTGACCCCAATACTGTGCGACCCCACACTGTGACCCCAATAATGTGCGACCCCACACTGTGACCCCAATACTGTGTGACCTCACACTGTGACCCCAATACTGTGTGACCCCACACTGTAACACCCGATACCGTTTAACCCCACACTGTGACACCAATACTGTGTGAACCCACAATAACCCCCGATACTGTGTGACCCCACATTATGACCCCGATACTGTGTGACCCCAGACTGTGACCCCGATACTGTGTGACCCCACACTGTGACGCCGATACTGTGTGACCCCAAAATGTGTGACCCCACACTCTGACCCCGATACTGTGTGACCCCGATACTGTGTGAACCCTCACTGATCCCCCGATACTGTGTGACCCCACACTGTGACCCCGATCCTGTGTGACCCCACACCATGAACCCGACACTGTGTGACACCGCACTGTGACCCTGATACTGCGTGACCCCACACTGTGACCCGGATACTGTGTGACCCCACTACTGTGTTACCTCATACTGTGACCCCACACTGTGACCCCAATAGTGTGTGACCCCACATTGTGACCCCGATAATGTGTGCTCCCACACTGTGACCCCAATGCAGTGTGACCCCAATACATTGTGACCCCACACAGTGACCCCAATACTGCGGGACCCTACACTGTGACCACAATACTGTGTGACCTCACACTGTGACCCCAATACTGTGTGACCCCACACATTAACACCCGATACCGTTTGACCCCACACTGTGACACCGATACTGTGTGACCCCACAATAACCCCCGATACTGTGTGATCCCACATTGTGACACCGATACTGTGTGACCTCTCACTGATCCCCTGATACTGTGTGACCCCACACTGTGACCCCGATACTGTGTGACCCCTCACTGATCCCCCGATACTGTGTGACTCCACGCTGTGACCTCGATACTGTGTGACCCCCACACTGACCTCCCCCGATATTGTGTGACCCCACACGTGACCCCGATACTGTGTGATCCCACACTGTGACCCCGATACTGTGTGGCCCCATAATGTGACCCCGATACTGTGTGACTCCACAATGTGACCCCGATATCATGTGACTCCACAATGACCCCGATACTGTGTGACCCCAAATTGTGACCCCGATACTGTGTGACCCCAAATTGTGACCCCGATATTGTGTGACCCCACACTGTGACCCCGAAACTCTGTGACTCCACACTGTAATCCCGATATTGTGTGACCCCGAGACTGCGTGACCACACTGTGACCCCAATACTATGGAACCCCACACTGTGACCCCAATACTGTGTGACTCCACACTGTGACCCCGATACTGTGTGACCCCACAATGTGACCCCGATACCATGTGACCCCACGATGACCCTGATACTGTCTGGCCCCGATACTGTGTGACTCCACACTGTGACCCCGATACTGTGTGACACCACACTGACCTCCGCCGATATTGTGTGACCCCACACGTGACCCCGAAACTGTGTGACCCCACACTGTGACCCCGATACTGTGTGACCCCACATTGTGACCCCGGCACTATGTGATCCCGATACTGTGTTACCCCACACTGTGACCCCACACCCTGACCCCTATACTGTGTGACCCCGACACTGTGTGACCCCGATACTGTGTGACTCCACACTGTAATCCCAATATTGTGTGACCCCGACACTGTGTGACCACACTGTGACCCCAATACTGCGGGACCCTACACTGTGACCCCAATACTGTGCGAACCCACACTGTGACCCCAAAACTGTGCAACCCCACATTGTGACCCCAATACTGTGTGACCTCACACTGTGACCCCAATACTGTGTGACCCCACACTGTAACACCCGATATCGTTTAACCCCAAACTGTGACACCAATACTGTGTGAACCCACAATAACCCCCGATACTGTGTGACCCCACATTGTGACCCCGATACTGTGTGACCCCAGACTGTGACCCCATACTGTGTGACCCCACACTGTGACGCCGATACTGTGTGACCCCACACTGTAACACCCGATATTGTGTGACCCCACCCTGTGACCCCGATACTTTATAACCCTACACAATTAGCCTGATACTGTGTGACCCCACACTGTGATACCCAATACTGTGTGGCCCCTCACTGACCCCCCGATACTGTGTGACCCCATAATGTGACTCCGTTACTGTCTGGCCCCGATACTCTGTGACCCCACACGTGACCCCGATACTGTGTGACCCCACATCGTGACCCCGACATTGTGTGACACCGATACTGTGTTACCCCACACTGACACTTGATACAGTGGGACGCCTTATTGTGACCCCGATACTGTGTGACCCGACATTGTGACCCCGATACTGTGATCCCACAATGTGACCTAAATACCATGTGACTTTGTAATACTTTGTAACCCCACACAATGAGCCTGATACTGTGTGGCCCCTCACTGACCCCCCGATACTGTGTGACCCCACACTGTGACCCCGATACTGTGTGACCCCACACTGTGATACCCGATATTGTGTGACCCCACACTGTGACCCCGATACTGTGTGACCCCACAATGTGACCCCGATACTGTGTGACCCCACAATGTGACCCCGATACCATGTGACCCCACGATGACCCCGATACTGTCTGGCCCCGATACTGTGTGACTCCACACTGTGACCCCGACACTGTGTGACCCCACACTGACCTCCCCGATATTGTGTGACCCCACACGTGACCCCAAAACTGTGTGACCCCACACTGTGACCCCGATACTGTATGACCCCACATTGTGACCCCGACACTGTGTGACCCCGCTACTGTTTGACCCCACACTGACACCTGATACTGTGGGATGCCACACTGTGACCCCGATACTGTGTGACTCCACACTGTAATCCCAATATTGTGTGACCCCGATACTGTGTGACCACACTGTGACCCCAATACTGCGGGACCCTACACTGTGACCCCAATACTGTGCGACCCCACACTGTGACCCCAATAATGTGCGACCCCACACTGTGACCCCAATACTGTGTGACCCCACACTGTGATACCCGATATTGTGTGACCCCACACTGTGACCCCGATACTGTGTGACCCCACAATGTGACCCCGATACTGTGTGACCCCACAATGTGACCCCGATACCATGTGACCCCACGATAACCCCGATACTGTCTGGCCCCGATACTGTGTGACTCCACACTGTGACCCCGACACTGTGTGACCCCACACTGACCTCCCCGATATTGTGTGACCCCACACGTGACCCCAAAACTGTGTGACCCCACACTGTGACCCCGATACTGTATGACCCCACATTGTGACCCCGACACTGTGTGACCCCGCTACTGTTTGACCCCACACTGACACCTGATACTGTGGGATGCCACACTGTGACCCCGATACTGTGTGACTCCACACTGTAATCCCAATATTGTGTGACCCCGATACTGTGTGACCACACTGTGACCCCAATACTGCGGGACCCTACACTGTGACCCCAATACTGTGCGACCCCACACTGTGACCCCAATAATGTGCGACCCCACACTGTGACCCCAATACTGTGTGACCTCACACTGTGACCCCAATACTGTGTGACCCCACACTGTAACACCCGATACCGTTTAACCCCACACTGTGACACCAATACTGTGTGAACCCACAATAACCCCCGATACTGTGTGACCCCACATTGTGACCCCGATACTGTGTGACCCCAGACTGTGACCCCGATACTGTGTGACCCCACACTGTGACGCCGATACTGTGTGACCCCAAAATGTGTGACCCCACACTCTGACCCCGATACTGTGTGACCCCGATACTGTGTGAACCCTCACTGATCCCCCGATACTGTGTGACCCCACACTGTGACCCCGATCCTGTGTGACCCCACAGCATGAACCCGACACTGTGTGACACCGCACTGTGACCATGATACTGCGTGACCCCACACTGTGACCCGGATACTGTGTGACCCCACTACTGTGTTACCTCATACTGTGACCCCACACTGTGACCCCAATAGTGTGTGACCCCACATTGTGACCCCGATAATGTGTGCTCCCACACTGTGACCCCAATGCAGTGTGACCCCAATACATTGTGACCCCACACAGTGACCCCAATACTGCGGGACCCTACACTGTGACCACAATACTGTGTGACCTCACACTGTGACCCCAATACTGTGTGACCCCACACATTAACACCCGATACCGTTTGACCCCACACTGTGACACCGATACTGTGTGACCCCACAATAACCCCCGATACTGTGTGATCCCACATTGTGACACCGATACTGTGTGACCTCTCACTGATCCCCTGATACTGTGTGACCCCACACTGTGACCCCGATACTGTGTGACCCCTCACTGATCCCCCGATACTGTGTGACTCCACACTGTGACCCCGATACTGTGTGACTCCACGCTGTGACCTCGATACTGTGTGACCCCCACACTGACCTCCCCCGATATTGTGTGACCCCACACGTGACCCCGATACTGTGTGACCCCACACTGTGACCCCGATACTGTGTGGCCCCATAATGTGACCCCGATACTGTGTGACTCCACACTGTGACCCCGATATCATGTGACTCCACAATGACCCCGATACTGTGTGACCCCAAATTGTGACCCCGATACTGTGTGACCCCAAATTGTGACCCCGATACTGTGTGACCCCACACTGTGACCCCGAAACTCTGTGACTCCACACTGTAATCCCGATATTGTGTGACCCCGAGACTGCGTGACCACACTGTGACCCCAATACTATGGAACCCCACACTGTGACCCCAATACTGTGTGACTCCACACTATGACCCCGATACTGTGTGACCCCACAATGTGACCCCGATACCATGTGACCCCACGATGACCCCGATACTGTCTGGCCCCGATACTGTGTGACTCCACACTGTGACCCCGATACTGTGTGACACCACACTGACCTCCGCCGATATTGTGTGACCCCACACGTGACCCCGAAACTGTGTGACCCCACACTGTGACCCCGATACTGTGTGACCCCACATTGTGACCCCGGCACTATGTGATCCCGATACTGTGTTACCCCACACTGTGACCCCACACCCTGACCCCTATACTGTGTGACCCCGACACTGTGTGACCCCGATACTGTGTGACTCCACACTGTAATCCCAATATTGTGTGACCCCGACACTGTGTGACCACACTGTGACCCCAATACTGCGGGACCCTACACTGTGACCCCAATACTGTGCGACCCCACACTGTGACCCCAAAACTGTGCGACCCCACATTGTGACCCCAATACTATGTGACCTCACACTGTGACCCCAATACTGTGTGACCCCACACTGTAACACCCGATATCGTTTAACCCCAAACTGTGACACCAATACTGTGTGAACCCACAATAACCCCCGATACTGTGTGACCCCACATTGTGACCCCGATACTGTGTGACCCCAGACTGTGACCCCGATACTGTGTGACCCCACACTGTGACGCCGATACTGTGTGACCCCACACTGTAACACCCGATACCGTTTAACCCCACCCTGTGACACCAATACTGTGTGAACCCACAATAACCCCCGATACTATGTGACCCCACACTCTGACCCTGATACTGTGTGACCCCGATACTGTGTGAACCCTCACTGATCCCCCAATACTGTGTGACCCCACATAGTGACCGCGATACTGTGTGACCCCACACCGTGAACCCGACACTGTGACACCGCACTGTGACCCCGATACTGTGTGACCCTACACTGTGACCCCGATACTGTGTGACCCCACATCGTGACCGCGATACTGTGTGACCCGACATTGTGACCCCGATACTGTGTGACCACACTGTCGCCAATACTATGTGACTCCACACTGTGACCCCGATACTGTGTGACCCCACTGTCGCCAATACTATGTGACTCCACACTGTGACCCCGATACTGTGTGACCCCACAATGTGACCCCAATACCATGTGACCCCACAATGACCTCCGATACTGTGTGACCCCACACTGTGACCCCGATATTGTGTGACCGCACCCTGTGACCCCAATACTTTGTAACCCCACACAATGAGCCTGATACTGTGTGACCCCACACTATGATACCCGATACTGTGAGGCCCCACACTGTGATACCCGATACTGTGTGACCCCACATTGTGACCCCGATATTGTGTGACCCCAAATTGTGACACCGATACTGTGTGACCCCACACTGTGACCCCGATACTGTGTGACTCCACAATGTGACCCCGATATCATGTGACCCCAAATTGTGACACCGATACTGTGTGACCCCACACTGTGACCCCGATACTGTGTGACTCCACAATGTGACCCCGATATCATGTGACTCCAAATTGTGACACCGATACTGTGTGACCCCACACTGTGACCCCGATACTGTGTGACTCCACAATGTGACCCCGATATCATGTGACCCCAAATTGTGACACCGATACTGTGTGACCCCACACTGTGACCCCGATACTGTGTGACCCCACACTGTGACCACGATACTCTGTTACTCCACACTGTAATCCCGATATTGTGTGACCCCGATACTGCGTGACCACACTGTGACCCCAATATTATGTGACCCCACACTGTGACCCCGATCCTGTGTGACCCCACACTGTAACACCCGATACTGTGTGACCCCACACTGTGACCCTGACACTGTGTGACCCCAAACTGTGACACTGATACTGTGTGACCACAACACTGTGTTACCCCACACTGACCCCTATACCTTGTGACCCCACACTGTAACCCGAGACTATGACCCCGATACTGTGTCACCCCAATACTGTGTTAGCCCACACTGACCCCGATACTGTGTGACCCTACACTGTGACCCTGACACAGTGTGACCCCACATTGTGACCCCGATACTGTGTGACCCCATATTGTGACCCTGATACTGTGTGACCCCACACTGTGACCCCGATACTGTGTGACCCCACACAGTGAGCCTGGTACAGTGTGACCCCGATATTGTCTGGCCCCGAAACTGTGTGACCCCAAACTGTGACCCCAATACTGTGTGACCCCACACTGTGACACCGATACTGTGTGACTCCACACTGTGACCCCGATACTGTGTAATTACACGTTGTGACCCCGATACTGTGTGACCCCATGTTGTGACCCCGATACTATGTGACCCCACACATGACCCTGATACTGTGTGACCCCACACTGTGACCCCGATACTGTGTGACCCCCACATTGTGACCCTGACACTGTGTGACCCTGATACTGTGTGACCGGACACTGTGACCCGATAATGTGTGACCCCACACTGAGACCCCGATACTCTGTGACCCCACACTGTAATCCCGATATTGTGTGACCCCGATACTGTGTGACCACACTGTGACCCCAATACTGCGGGACCCCACAGTGACCCCAATACTGTGCGACCCCACACTGTGACCCTAATACTGTGTGACCCCACACTGTGACACCGATACTGTGTGACCCCACACTGTGACACCGATACTGTGTGACCCCACACTGTGATACTGATACTGTGTTACCCCACGCTGAAACTGATACAGTGTGACCACACACTGACCCCTGATATTGTGTGACCCACACTGTGACCCCGATACTGTGTGACCCCACACTGTGACCCTGATAATATGTGATCCCACACTGTGACCCCGATATTATGTGACCCCACACTGTAACCCTGATACTGTGTGACCCCACACTGTGACACTGATACAGTGTGACCACAATACTGTGTTACCCGACTCTGACCCCGATACTTTGTGACCCTACACGTGACCCGACACTATGACCCCGATACTGTGTCACCCCAAAACTGTGTTAGCCCACACTGACACCGATACTGTGTGACCCAACATTGTGACCCCGATACTGTGTGACCCCACTCTGACCCCTGGTACTGCGTGACCCCACACTGTGACCCCGATACTGTGTGACCCCATATTGTGACCCTGATACTGTGTGACCCCACACTGTGACCCCGATACTGTGTGACCCCACACTCTGACCCCGATACTGTGTGACCCACACTGACCCTAATACTGTGTGACCCCACACTGTGACCCCGATACTGTGTGACTCCACACTGTGACCCAGATACTGTGTGACCCCACACTGTGACCCCGATACTGTGTGACCCAACACTGATCCTGCTACTGTGTGATCCCACACCGTGAGCCCGATATAGTGTGACCCCATACTGTGACTCCGATACCTTATGACCCCAATACTGTGTGACCCCAATACTATGTGACCCCACATTGTGACTGCGAAATTGTGTGGCCCCAGACTGTGACACCGATACTGTGTGACTCCAGAAAGATCCCTCAATACCATGTGACACCACACTGTGACCCCGATACTGTGTGATCCCACACTGACCCCGCTACTGTGTGATCCCACACCGTGACCCCGATACAGTGTGACCCCACACTGTGACACCGGCATTGCGTGACCGCCACACTGTGACGCCAATACTGTGTTACCCAACACTGTGAACCCACACTATGACCCCGATACTGTGTGACCCCGAGACTGTGTGACCCCAACACTATGTGACCCCACAATGACCACCGATACTGTGTGACCCCACACTGTGACCCCAATATTGTGTGACCCACACTGTGACCCCGATACTGTGTGACCCCACACTGTAACCCTGATACTGTGTGACCCGATACTGTGTGACCCCACACTGTGACCCCAATACTGTGTGACCCCGATAGTGTGTGACCCCACACTGTGACCCGATATTTTGTGATCCTCACATTGTGACCCCGATACTGTGTGACTCCACACTGTGACCCCGATACTGTGTGACCCCACACTGTAACACCGATACTGTGTGACCCCACACTGTGACCCCAATACTGTGTGACCCCGATAGTGTGTCACCCCACACTGTGACCCTATATTTTGTGATCCTCACATTGTGACCCCGATACTGTGTGACTCCACACTGTGACCCTGATACTGTGTGAGCCCCACATTGTGACCCCGATACTATGTGACCCCACACTGTGACCCCGATACTGTGTGACCCCACACTGTGACCCCGATACTATGCGATCCCGATACTGTGTGACCCCACACTGTGACCCAATATTTTGTGATCCCCACATTGTGACCCCGATACTGTGTGACCCCCACACTGTGACCCCGATACTATGCGATCCCGATACTGTGTGACCCCACACTGTGACCCCGATACTGTGTGAGCCCCACATTGTGACCCCGATACTGTGTGACCCCACACTCTGACCCCGATACTGTGTGCCCCCCACTGTGACCCATATCTGTGTGACCCCGATACTGTGTGACCCCAAACTGTGAACCCAATACTATGTGACCCCAATACTGTGACCCCGATCCTGTGTGACACCGATACTGTGTGACCCCGATACAGTGTGACACCACGCTGTGACCCCGTTACTGTGTGACCCCATATTGTGACCCTGATACTGTGTGCCCCCACACTGTTACCCCGATACTATGTGACCCCACACTGTGGCCCTGATACGTTGTGAGCCCGATTTTGTGTTACTGCACACTGTGACCCTGATATTGTCTGGCCACACACTGGGACATCGAGACTGTGTGAACCCACACTGTGACCCCGATACTGTGTGACCCCACACTGGGACCCTGATACTCTGTGACCCCGGTACTGTCTGATCCCACACTGTGACCCTGATACTGTATGACCCCACACTGTGACCCCGATACTCTGTGACCCCGATACTGTCTGATCCCACACTGTGATCTTGATACTGTATGACCCCACACTGTGACCCCGATACTGTGTGACCCTGATACTGTATGACCCCACACTGTGACCCCGACACTGTGTGACCCCGAAACTGTCTGATCCCACACTGTGACCCCGATAATGTGTGACCCCGATAATGTGTGACCCCACACTGTGACCCCGATACTGTTTGACCCCACACTGTGACCCCGATCTGTGTAACCCCGATACTGTGTGATCCCACAGTGTAACCCCGATATTTTGTGACCCCACACTGTGACTCCGATACTGTGTGACCCCACACTGTTACCCCGATACTGTGTGACCCCACACTGTGACCCAGATCTGTGTGACCCCGATATCTCTGACCCCAAAACTGTCTGATCCCACAGTGTAACCCCGATATTTTGTGACCCCACACTGTGACTCCGATACTGTGTGACCCCACACTGTGACCCAGATCTGTGTGACCCCGATACTGTGTGACCCCACATTGTGACCCCGATACTGTGTGATCCCATATTGTGACCCCGATACTGTGTGACCCCACACTGTAACTCCGATACTGTGTGACCCCTCACTCTGACCCCGATACTGTGTGCCCCCCACTGTGACCCAGATCTGTGTGACCCCGATACTGTGTGACCCCAAACTGTGAACCCAATACTATGTGACCCCAATACTGTGACCCCGATCCTGTGTGACACCGATACTGTGTGACCCCGATACAGTGTGACACCACGCTGTGACCCCGTTACTGTGTGACCCCATATTGTGACCCTGATACTGTGTGCCCCCACACTGTTACCCCGATACTATGTGACCCCACACTGTGGCCCTGATACGTTGTGAGCCCGATTTTGTGTTACTGCACACTGTGACCCTGATATTGTCTGGCCACACACTGTGACATCGAGACTGTGTGACCCCACACTGTGACCCCGATACTGTGTGACCCCACACTGGGACCCCGATACTGTGTGACCACACACTGTGACCCCGATACTGTGTGACCCCACACTGTGACCCCGATACTGTATGACCCCACACTGTGACCCTGATACTGTGTGACCCTGATACTGTCTGATCCCACACTGTAACCCCGAGAATGTGTGACCCCACACTGTGACCCCGGTACTGTATGACCCCACACTTGACCCAGATACTGTATGACCCCACACTGTGACCCCGATACTGTGTGACCCTGATACAGTCTGATCCCACACTGTGACCCTGATACTGTGTGACTTCGATACAGTGTGACCACCACACTGTGACCACAATATTGTGTCAGCCCAATACTATGTGACTCCGATTCTGTGTGACCCCACACTGTGACCCCGATACTATGTGACCCCCACATTGTGACCCCGATACTGTGTGACCCCATATTGTAACCCCGATACTGTGTGACCCCACACTGACCCTAATACTGTGAGACCCCACACTGTGACCCAGATCAGTGTGACCCCAAACTGTGACCCCGATACTGTGTGACCCCACACTGCGACCCCGATACTGTGTGACACCACAATGACCCCGATACTGTGTGACCCGATACTGTGTGACCCCACACTGTGACACCGATACTATGTGATCCCGATACTGTGTGACCCCACACTGTGACCCCGATACTATGTGACACCGATACTGTGTGACCCCACACTGTGACCCCGATACTATGCGATCCCGATACTGTGTGACCCCACACTGTGACCCCGATACTATGCGATCCCGATACTGTGTGACCCCACACTGTGACCCCGATACTATTTGAAACCGATACTGTGTGAGCCCACACTGTGACACCGATACTATGTCATCCCGATACTTGTGTGACCCGACACTGACCCTAATAATGTGAGACCCCACACTGTGACCCAGATCACTGTGACCCCAAACTGTGACCCCGATACTATGTGACCCCACACTGCGACCCCGATACTGTGTGACACCACAATGACCCCGATACTGTGAGATCCTACACTGTGTCCACGATACTGTGTAACCCCACACTGTGACCCCGATACTGTGTGACCCGATACTGTGTGACCCCACACTGTGACCCCAATACTGTGTGACCCCGATAGTGTGTGACCCCACACTGTGACCCGATATTTTGTGATCCCCACATTGTGATCCCGATACTGTGTGACCCCACATTGTGACCCTGATACTGTATGACCCCACAGTGTGACCCCGATACTATGTGACACCACACTGCGATCCCAATACTGTGTGACACCACAATGACCCCGATACTGTGAGATCCTACACTGTGTCCACGATACTGTGTAACCCCACACTGTGACCCCGATAGTGTGTGACCCCACACTGTGACCCGATATTTTGTGATCCTCACATTGTGACCCCGATACTGTGTGACTCCACACTGTGACCCCGATACTGTGTGACCCCACACTGTAACACCGATACTGTGTGACCCCACACTGTGACCCCAATACTGTGTGACCCCGATAGTGTGTCACCCCACACTGTGACCCTATATTTTGTGATCCTCACATTGTGACCCCGATACTGTGTGACTCCACACTGTGACCCCGATACTGTGTGAGCCCCACATTGTGACCCCGATACTATGTGACCCCACACTGTGACCCCGATACTGTGTGACCCCACACTGTGACCCCGATACTATGCGATCCCGATACTGTGTGACCCCACACTGTGACCCAATATTTTGTGACCCCACATTGTGACCCCGATACTGTGTGACCCCCACACTGTGACCCCGATACTATGCGATCCCGATACTGTGTGACCCCACACTGTGACCCCGATACTATGTGACACCGATACTGTGTGACCCCACACTGTGACCCCGATACTATGTGACACCAATACTGTGTGACCCCACACTCTGACCCCGCTACAGTGTGACTCTGATACTGCGTGACCCCACACTGTGACCCCGATACTGTGTGAACCCACACTGTGACCCCGATACTATGTGACCCCACACTGTGACTCCGATACTGTGTGACCCCACACTGTGACCCCGATACTGTGTGACCCCACACTGTGACCCTGATACTGTGTGACCCCACATTGTGACCCCGATACTATGTGACCCCACACTGTGACCCTGATACTGTATGACCCCACACTGTGACCCCGATACTGTGTGACCCCACACTTTGACCCCAATACTGTGTGACCCCACACTGTGACCCCGATACTGTGTGACCCTGATACTGTGTGACCCCACACTGTGACCCCGATACTGTGTGACCCCACACTTTGACCCCAATACTGTGTGACCCCACACTGTGACCCCGATACTGTGTGACCCCACACTGTGACCCCGATACTTTGTGACCCATATCTGTGTGACCCCGATACTCTGTGACCCCGAAACTGTCTGATCCCACAGTGTAACCCCGATATTTTGTGACCCCACACTGTGTCTCCGATACTGTGTTACCCCACACTGTGACCCAGATCTGTGTGACCCTGAGACTGTGTGACCCCACATTGTGACCCCGATACTGTGTGATCCCATATTGTGACCCCGATACTGTGTGACCCCACACTGTGACCCAGATCTGTGTGACCCCGATACTGTGTGACCCCAAACTGTGAACCCAATACTATGTGACCCCAATACTGTGACCCCGATCCTGTGTGACACCGATACTGTGTGACCCCGATACAGTGTGACCCCACACTTTGACCCCGATACTGTGTGACCCCACACTGTGACCCAGATCTGTGTGACCCCGATACTGTGTGACCCCAAACTGTGAACCCAATACTATGTGACCCCAATACTGTGACCCCGATCCTGTGTGACACCGATACTGTTTGACCCCGATACAGTGTGACCCCGCACTGTGACCCCGATACTGTGTGACCCCACACTGTGACCCCGATACTGTGTGACCCCACACTGTGACCCCGATACTATGCGATCCCGATTCTGTGTGACCCCACACTGTGACCCGATATTTTGTGATCCCCACATTGTGACCCCGATACTGTGTGACCCCCACACTGTGACCCCGATACTGCATGACCCCAATACTGTGTGACCCCACACTGTGACCCCGATACTGTGTGACCCCACACTGTGACCCCGTTACTGTGTGACCCCACACTGTGACCCTGATACTCTGTGACCCCGGTACTGTCTGATCCCACACTGTGACCCTGATACTGTATGACCCCACACTGTGACCCCGATACTCTGTGACCCCGATACTGTCTGATCCCACACTGTGATCTTGATACTGTATGACCCCACACTGTGACCCCGATACTGTGTGACCCTGATACTGTATGACCCCACACTGTGACCCCGACACTGTGTGACCCCGAAACTGTCTGATCCCACACTGTGACCCCGATAATGTGTGACCCCGATAATGTGTGACCCCACACTGTGACCCCGATACTGTTTGACCCCACACTGTGACCCCGATCTGTGTAACCCCGATACTGTGTGATCCCACAGTGTAACCCCGATATTTTGTGACCCCACACTGTGACTCCGATACTGTGTGACCCCACACTGTTACCCCGATACTGTGTGACCCCACACTGTGACCCAGATCTGTGTGACCCCGATATCTCTGACCCCGAAACTGTCTGATCCCACAGTGTAACCCCGATATTTTGTGACCCCACACTGTGACTCTGATACTGTGTGACCCCACACTGTGACCCAGATCTGTGTGACCCCGATACTGTGTGACCCCACATTGTGACCCCGATACTGTGTGATCCCATATTGTGACCCCGATACTGTGTGACCCCACACTATGACTCCGATACTGTGTGACCCCTCACTCTGACCCCGATACTGTGTGCCCCCCACTGTGACCCAGATCTGTGTGACCCCGATACTGTGTGACCCCAAACTGTGAACCCAATACTATGTGACCCCAATACTGTGACCCCGATCCTGTGTGACACCGATACTGTGTGACCCCGATACAGTGTGACCCCACACTGTGACCCCGATACTGTGTGACCCCACACTGTGACCCTGATACTGTGTGACCCCACACTGTGACCCGATATTTTGTGATCCCCACATTGTGACCCCGATACTGTGTGACCCCCACACTGTGACCCCGATACTGCATGACCCGATACTGTGACCCCACACTGTGCCCCCGATGCTGTGTGACCCCACACAGTGAACCGATACTATCTGACCCCACAATGACACCCTATACTGTATGACGTCACATTGTGACCTCGATACTGTGTGACCCCACATTGTGACCCCGATACTGTGTGACCCCCACACTGTGACCCCGATACTGTGTGACCCCACACTGTGCCCCCGATACTGTGTGACCCCCACACTGTGACCCCGATACTGTGTGACCCCACACTGTGCCCCCTATACTGTGTGACCCCACACTATGACCCGATACTATGTGACCCCACAATGATCCCGATACTGTGTGACCCAACACTGTGACCCCGCTACAGTGTGACTCCGATACTGTGTGACCCCACACTGTGACCCCACAATGTAACCCCAATACTATGTGACCCCACACTGTGACCCCGATACTGCGTTACCCCAAACTGTGACCTCGATACTGTGTGAACCCACACTGTGACCCCGATACTATGTGACCCCACACTGTGACCCCGATACTGCGTGACCCCACACTGTGACCCCGATACTGCCTGACCCCACACTGTGACCCCGATACTGGGTGACCCCACACTGTGACCCCGATAGTGTGTGACCCCACACTGTGACCCTGATACTGTGTGACCCCACATTGTGACCCCGATACTATGTGACCCCACACTGTGACCCTGATACTGTATGACCCCACACTGTGACCCCGATACTGTGTGATCCGACACTGTGACCCCAATACTGTGTGACCCCACACTGTGACCCCGATACTGTGTGACCCCACACTGTGACCCCGATACTGTGTGACCCCACACTGTGACCCCGATACTGTGTGACCCCACACTGTGTCCCTGATACTCTGTGACCCCGATACTGTATGATCCCACACTGTGACCCTGATACTGTGTGACCCCACACTGTGACCCCGATACTCTTTGACACGATACTGTCTGATCCCACACTGTGACCCTGATACTGTATGACCCCACACTGTGACCCCGATATTGTGTGACCCTGATACTGTATGACCCCACACTGTGACCCCGATACTGTGTGACCCCGAAACTGTCTGATCCCAAACTGTGACCCCGATAATGTGTGACCCCGATAATGTGTGACCCCACACTGTGACCCCGATACTGTGTGACCCCACACTGTGACCCAGATCTGTGTAACACCGATACTGTGTGATCCCACAGTGTAACCCCGATATTTTATGACCCCACACTGTGACTCCGATACTGTGTGAACCCACACTGTGACCCCGATACTGTGTGACCCCACACTGTGACGCAGTTCTGTGTGAACCCGATACTGTGTGACCCCACATTGTGACCCCGATACTGTGTGATCCCATATTGTGACCCCGATATTGTGTGACCCCACACTGTGACTCTGATACTGTGTGACCCCTCACTCTGACCCCGATACTGTGTGCCCCCACACTGTGACCCAGATCTGTGTGACCCCGATACTGTGTGACCCCAAACTGTGAACCCAACACTATGTGACCCCAATACTGTGACCCCGGTCCTGTGTGACACCGATACTGTGTGACCCCGATACAGTGTGACCCCACACTTTGACCCTGATACTGTGTGCCCCCACACTGTGACCCCGATACTATGTGACCCCACACT
This sequence comes from Pristiophorus japonicus, assembly GCF_044704955.1. NCBI lineage: Eukaryota > Metazoa > Chordata > Chondrichthyes > Pristiophoridae > Pristiophorus > Pristiophorus japonicus. The sequence goes on along the minus strand of NC_092000.1, from coordinate 25,492,987 downwards.
GTGACCCCGATACTGTGTGCCCCCACACTGTGACCCCGATACTATGTGACCCCACACTGTGACACCGAGACTGTGTGACCCCACACTCTGACCCCGATATTGTGTGCCCCCACACTGTGACCCAGATCTGTGTGACCCCGATACTGTGTGACCCCAAACTGTGAAACCAATACTATGTGACCTCACATTGTCACCCCAATACTGTGACCCCGATACTGTGTGACCCCACACTGCGACCCCGATAGTGTGTGACCCCACACTGTGACTCCGATACTGTGTAACCCCACACTGTGACCCCGATAATGTGTGACCCCACACTGTGACACCGATACTGTGTGACCCCGATAGTGTGTGACCCCACACTGTGACCCCGATACTGTGTGACCCCACGCTTTGACCCCGATACTGTGACACGACACTGTGACCCCGATACTGTGTGACCCCACACTGTGACTCCGATACTGTGTGACCCCACACTGTGAACCCGATACTGTATGACCCCACACTGCGACCCCGATACTGTATGTTCCCACACTGTGACCCCGATACTCTGCGACCCCGATACTCTATGATCCCACACTGAACACGAGACTGTGTGACCCTACACTGTGTCCACAATACTGTGTGACCCCACACTGTGACCCCAATATGTGTGACCCCGCTACTGTGTGACCCCACACTGTGACCCCGATACTGTCTGATCCCACACTGTGACCCCGATAATGTGTGACCCCACACTGTGACCCCGATAATGTGTGACCCCACACTGTGACCCCTATACTGTGTGACCCCGATACTGTGTGACCCCGATACTGTGACCCCAATATGTGTGACCCCGATAATGTGTGACCCCACAGTGTGACCCCAATATGTGTGACCCCGATACTGTGTGACCCCACACTGTGACTCCGATACTGTGTGACCCCACACTGTGACCCCGATACTATGTGACCCCCACATTGTGACCCCGATATTTTGTGACCCCACACTGTGACTCCGATACTGTGTGACCCCACACTGTGACCCCTATACAGTGTGACCCCACACTGTGATCCTGACACTGTGTTACCCCACACTGTGACCCCGATACTGTGTGACCCCACGCTGTGACCCCGATACTGTGTGACCCCACGCTGTGACCCCGATACTGTGTGACCCCACGCTGTGACCCCGATACTGTGTGCCCCCACACTATGACCCCAATACTGTGTGCCCCCACACTGTGACCCCGATACTGTGTGCCCCCACACTGTGACCCCGATACTGTGTGACCCCACACTGTGACCCCGATACTGTGTGACCCCACTCTGTGACCCCGATACTGTGTGACCCCACACTGTGACCCCGATACTGTGTGACCCCACACTGTGACCCCGATACTGTGTGCCCCCACACTGTGACCCTGATACCGTGTGACCCCACACTGTGACCCCACACTGTGACCACACACTGTGACCCCGATACTGTGTGCCCCCACACTGTGACCCCGATACTGTGTGACCCCACACTGTGACCCCGATACTGTGTGACCCCACACTGTGCCCCCACACTGTGACCACACACTGTGACCCCGATACTGTGTGACCCCACACTGTGACCCCGATACTGTCTGATCCCACACTGTGACCCCGATACTGTGTGACCCCACACTGTGACCCCGATACTGTGTGACCCCACACTGTGACCCCACACTGTGACCACACACTGTGACCCCGATACTGTGTGCCCCCACACTGTGACCCCGATACTGTGTGACCCCACACTGTGACCCCGATACTGTGTGACCCCACACTGTGACCCCACACTGTGACCACACACTGTGACCCCGATACTGTGTGACCCCACACTGTGACCCCGATACTGTCTGATCCCACACTGTGACCCCGATACTGTGTGACCCCACACTGTGACCCCGATACTGTGTGACCCCACACTGTGACCCCACACTGTGACCACACACTGTGACCCCGATACTGTGTGACCCCACACTGTGACCCCGATACTGTCTGATCCCACACTGTGACCCCGATACTGTGTGACCATGGAGAAGGTAGATGAGAAGTGGAACAGGACCAGCCGACAGGTCATGAACTCCTTTCATCGACGGGACACTGGCTGGTTGCTGACTCTCCAGGATTGCCCTGGACTTTCCAGGAATAGATGAATTATCTTCAGGACACTGCTGTAAGCAACACCTGGGAGATGTATCATGGGGTGTTAAAATGGTGTGTTTTACCCAGTAACTTTGAACACTTTTGTTTATTAGTGACAAAAATATAGGAATTGCGGGGGGGGACAAAAGGCTGTTTGGCAGTGTCAGCTGTGATTCAGTGGGCAGAAATCTCACCTCGGAGTCAGAAGGTTCAAGTCCCACTCCAGAGACTTGAGCACAAAACTCTAGGCTGACACTCCCAGTGCAGTGCTGAGGGAGTGCTGCACTGTCGGAGGTGCCGTCTTTCGGATGAGACGTTAAACCGAGGCCCCGTCTGCTCTCTCTCAAGTGGCTGTAAAAGATCCCGTGGCACTATTTCGGAGAAGAGCAGGGGAGTTATCCCCGGTGTCCTGGGGCCAATATTTAGCCCTCAATCAACATAACAAAAACAGATTATCTGGTCATTATCACATTGCTGTTTGTGGGAACTTGCTGTGCGCAAATTGGCTGCCGCGTTTCCTACATCATCATCATAGACAGTCCCTCGAACGAGGATGACTTGCTTCCACGAGTTCACAGGTGTTTCAATGAAGGACCTAATATTCCAGGTCCTGAACTACATGTTGAAGGGTGGAAGATGCCTGTGCGTGGGTTTTTTTAACGTGGGGTGACCGTTGCACACCAGCCACCACACGGGCTTGACAGAGCTAGGTCTTGATCCAGTGGCAAGGGTTAACCAGGACGACTGGAGACCAGCTCTGCTGCACGGACCCAGTGCACAAACATATCGCAGTGTGGGGCTGGGCCCGTGCTGCCCCTGGGCCCCCACCTCTTTTGATTACTCCAGGATCAACTGGACCTTCCTCATCGTTGTGACGGAGTTTGCTTCCTGTTCCGGTGCGCGTTTCCCACATTACAACAGTGACTACACTTTAACAGCGCAGGTACATCATTGCCTGTTGTAATGTATTGACTTCATGGGTTCTTTGCTTAAGAATTCATAGCAACACGTTGCTATTAAGAACTAGTTGGTTGATTAGCGAAAGGTTTAAGAATCACACTACACATTACCCTAAGTGACTAGATTCCAAAAGTACTTCATTGGCTGTAAAACGCTTTGATACGTCCGGTGTTCATGAAAGGCGCTATATAGATTTCTTTAAAGAATTATCCAATCAGGTAACGAAGAGTCTGTTTGCTTTCTGATTGGCCGTGGGAAGGGCGGGGCGCCACGCGATGGGCGTGTCGGGCGTCCAATGGCGGAAGCGTGGGGGGGGGGGGGCAGAGCAAATGGAGGCGGGACATCATGTGATTGGCAGGAATACGGCCAATCCTGAGTTGAGAACCTGTAGACAATGGAGGCCCCGAGCTGGTGGCATGATCTGAATTCTGGACGTGTACGCACTGTTCACAGCCCAGGGAGCGATTGTGCGCTTGATGATAGATCGTAAAATCATTTCTTACCCATTAAGCAGTCCCTTCCACAGATTACAGCCTGTGAACGCTGTACATAGCTCACTGGATTAGACAGCTCGGATCTGCCCCTCCTCCCCTCTGACCCCGGAGGTCAATCCCTGAATTATTTAAGCTTTAAGCTCCGGCTCTCTCAAGCAGCAATATACCGCAGTGAATTATTCATTGCGTGGCCGGGGTAATGTTATTTCCAGCTTGAAGGCCTACACATGAAACGACTTTAAATTCTGTCGGCCTGGCGCTGTCAAAGCTCCATCTGTTTTAACCTTTTTTTGGGGGGGGGTGGGGTGGGGGGCTGGCTGGTTGCCGCGGCAACCGAGAGGGTCCCGATCACGACTGCAACCGCATCCTCGTCGTTGATCCGTCGACCGAGTCCTGCCCACCCCCCCTCCCCCTCCCTTCCCAAGGTCTGGCCCTCACGTCAGCAGGGCGATGGAATGTTCAGCTCAGCGTTCGTCCGGACGGGGGCGAGTCAAAGGTCAACAGCCAGCCCGGACAGGGGCAGTCAGCTTGATTGGCGTCACTGAACCCTCTGCCCACCCCTTTAATTATTGGCCTACCGTGGCTGGGCTACGTACCATCAAAGGATGCTCTGCAGCAACTCAACAAGCTAACCTTTGACACCATCTCCCAGTCACACACACCACGCTCCCTCGAAGCTGCACAGTCCAGCAATAGTTTTCCCTGTCCTGCCCAGCCTGGAGCTGGCTTTTCCAATGTTACATTTTCCACATGTGCACCACCCCATCGCCCCCCCCCCTCCCCAATAAATTAGAGGCAGCATTGGTCACACACCTCTATTACTGTAATGCATGGACCTGTGAGGATGCTCACAGGTTTGTAGAGCTGTTGATGGCACACCTTCTTGCCGTCCGGAGGAGGCGGGGGTCCCCAATGGAGTCCTCCCTCTATTTATTGGGGACTTGGCCTGGAGGGTGTTGCACGAAGCAGTCCCGTGCAGTAGACTTTTAAGTCGGTTCACGGACTCCTGGGCCGCCTGCAATTTCTGCGGTCTGGAGGAGTCCGTGTTCCATGTTTTTATGGAATGTGCGAGGTTGCAGCCTCTCTTCCAATATTTGAAGGGGCTGCTCCTCAAATTCTGGTTGCACTTCAGTCCCACGCTCCTGATCTTTGGGCACCCTGTGCGGAGGGGAGCGGGCAGGTCGGAAGGCCTCCTCGTAGGACTGCTCCTGGGCACGGCCAAGGGAGCCATCAGCTGGTCCAGGCAGCGGGCGGTCGAGGGGGTCGTTCAGCCCGACTGCCTGCCTCTCTTCCGCAGTTACTTCCGAGCCAGGGTATCCCTGGAGATGGAGCATGCGGTGTCCACCGGTACGCTCGCAGCCTTCCGCGAGAGGTGGGCGCCGGAGAGACTGGAGTGCATCATCACCCCCGGCAACCAAATTTTAATTTGACCGTTTAAAGTTTAAAGTTTAATTTGTTTAAATTGTCGGTTTTGGTGCCCCTTTAATAAGGGGACGCTTGTATTACATTTGATTTACAGATGCAACGAAAATAGTTGTAGAGCTGTTGAGTTGTGAGTGGCTTAGCCAGTCACGTGATGTTCACAAGACTCAATAAAACCCCAGCCAGTCGGGTTCGGGGGATCCACAATGGTGGATGAACTGGTAATGTGTAGCGTGACTGTTAAACATTTTACTAATAAACCAACTAGTTCTTAATAGCAATGTGTTGCTATGAATTCTTAAGCAAAGAACCCTCGAAGCAAATACATTACAATTACCAAGAGCAGCAGTGTCATGGAAACAGAATCGACACCAACTTTACCTGCAAGTAACACAACATCCTGACTTAAACAGATGTCACTGTGCCTGCATCATCGCTGGGTCTAATTCCTGTTGGGATTGTGGGAGAATCATCGGCAGAGTAACAAGGACAGGGAATGGAGGGAGAAGAGAGAGAAAAAGAAGAGCAGAGATTGGGCGAGGAATGAGGCCAACTAGGGATGGGCAATAGATGCGGCCTTTCCAACATTGCCCACATCCCAAGAACAAATGGGAGAAAGGTGGAGAGGGGCCATAAGAGAAGTCCTGATACAACTGTACAGGGCATTGGTGAGGCCACACCTAGAGTACTGCGTGCAGTTTTGGTATTTAAGGAGGGATATACTTGCAGTGGAGGCTATTCAAAGAAGGTTCACAAGGTTCATTCAGGAGATGAGGGGGTTGACTTATGAAGACAGGTTGAGGAGGTTGGGCCTATACACATTGGAGTTCAGAAAAATGAGAGGTGATCTTATCGAAACATATAAGATAATGAGAGGGCTCGACAAGGTGGATGCAGAGAGGATATTTCCACTCATCGGGGAAACTAAAACTAGGGGGCATAGTCTCAGAATAAGGGGCCGCCCATTTAAAACTGAGATGAGGAGGAATTTCTTCTCTCAGAGGGTTGTAAACCTGTGGAATTCTCTGCCCCAGAGAGCTGTGGAGGCTGGGTCATTGAATATATTTAAGGCGGAGATAGACAGGTTTTTGAGCGATAAGGGAGTAAAGAGTTATGGGGAGCGGGCAGGGAAATGGAACTGAGTCCATGATCAGATCAGCCATGGTATTGAATGGCGGAACAGGCTCGAGGGGCCGTATGGCCTACTCTTGCTCCTATGTTCTTATAAGCTCTGGAAATGTGCAGGAACGCTGCATTCTGTAACGGAGGGGATGGCAAAGCCCAGGATCACCTGGAGTGGAGCCCTGAGTTGCGGAGCTGCTACGCTCAGTGGGAGAATCTCGCAAGCGCCCAGGTTGCTGCTACACAGGCTTTGGGCTCCTTCATGCTGAGGCAAGAATTCAAGTCCCAGATAGCTGTTCACAGGTCATCAGCGGACATGCCGATGGGGTGCCCAGTCGCAGGAAAAGATAAATAACCCATATTTATTCAGCGCCTATCGCAACCTCAGGACGTCCCAAAGCGCTTTACAGCTGATTAACTACTTTAGAAGAGTAGTCATTGTTGTGATGTAGGAAACGCGGCAGCCAACTTGCACACAGCAAGGTCCCACAAACAGCGATGGGATGATGACCAAATCATCTGTTTTTAGTGATGTTGGTTGAGGGGTAAAAATTGGTTCCAGGAGAACGTGTGCACTTCTTCAAAATAGTGCCACGGAATCTCTTACATCCACCTGGGAGAGCAGACGGGGCCTCGGTTTAACGTCTCATCCGAAAGGCGGCACCTCCGACAGTGCAGCACTTCCTCAGCACTGCACTGGGTGTGTCAGCCTGGACAGGTTCGTGGAGTTAGAATCTGTGAGAGAATCGGTGTGACAGTGGCTGTTCACACCATGTCTCTGGGGGGTTGAGCTGACTATAGTTATGGGGGGAGACCAGCAATGTCCCAGTGGTGTCCCAGACCTGTTATGTTCAGTTATGCCTGGAGGAAGAGAACCAGGATAATTTCTGGAGCACGTATCTGAAATCTCCTTGGGGACATCTGGGAAGCGCTCCGATTAACTCAGAATAACGCGAAATCCAGCAATAAGCCAAATGATCAGTCAGTTGGTTTTGTTGGAGTTGTTTGAGGGATTAATGTCGGCCAGGACACCCGGATCCCAACCCTGCCCTTTTTTGATTATTGCTATTGAATCTTTTTAAGCCGACTCTGTTAAATCTAGGCTGACATTCCCAGTGCAGTGCCGAGGGAGTGCTGCACTGTCGGAGGTGCCGTCTGTCGGATGTGATATTCAACCGAGGCCCCGTCTGCCCTCTCAGGTCCCATGGCCACTACTTCGAAGAGGAGCAGGGGAGTTCTCCCCGGTGTCCTGACCAATAATATCCCTCAATCAACATAAAAAAAAAACCACATTATCTGGTCGTTATCACATTGCTGTTTGTGGGAGCTTGCTGTGTGCATATTGGCTGTCGCGTTTCCCACATTACAACAGTGGCTACACTCCAAAAAGCACTTCATTGGCTGTAAAGCGCTTTGAGACGTCTGGTGAAAGGCGCTATATAAATGCAAGTCTTTCTTTTTCTCTTTAAAGCCTTATCCGAAAGACGGCCCTTCCGATAGTGCAGCACTCCCGCAGTACTGCACTGAAAGGACCAGCTTACTTCTGTGCTCAGATCCTGGAGTGGGACTTAAGCATCGGACTGGCGTGTAGAGGGCGTGAGATCTTGAACCCTCGCTATGGAGCTCCCTGACATTTGCACAAACCTTTACCTCTCTGGACCACAATGGGAGCCTTCCATTTGCTGGCAGGCTCCCAGTGATCCTGTCTCCTCCATTACTGAGACTCCTACCATCAACATCTTTGGGCTCACCATTGACCAGAACTAAAGTGGACCAGCCATATCAACACCATGACTACAAGGGCAGGTCGGAGGCTGGGTACTCTGCGAGGACTGGCTCCCCTCCTGACCCTTCAAAGCTTCTCCATCATTTACAAAGCTCGGAGTCAGGAGTGTGATGGAATACTCTCTACTTACCTGGATGGGTGCATCCGCAACAACAGGCAAGAACATCAATGCCATCCAGGACAAAGCAATACGCTTAAATCGGTGGCTCTGCTACTGGACTCAATATCCACTCCCTCCACCGGTGGTGCGCCGTGGCTGCAGTGTGTACAATCGCCAGGATTCTCTGCAGCAACTCGTCAAGGTTACTGAGATAGCACCTCCCAAACCTGGAACCTCTCCCATCAAGAAGGATAACAGCAGCAATAAACTGTGAACCATCACGTCCACCTACCCAAGTGTCAGCCGTGGCTCAGTGGGCAGCGCTCTCGCCTCTGAGTCAGAAGGTTGTGGGTTCAAGTCCCGCTCCAGGAACTTGAGCACAGAAATCTAGGCTGACACTCCCAGTGCAGTGCTGAGGGAGTGCTGCACTGTCGGAGGTGCCATTTTTCGGATGTGCAGTCTGCTCTCAGGCCAGCATCGAAGCACTGACCACACTCGACCAGCTCCGTTGGGTGGGCCACATTGTCCGCATGCCCGACACGAGGCTCCCAAAGCAAGCGCTCTACTTGGAACTCCTACACGGCAAGCGAGCCCCAGGTGGGCAGAGGAAATGTTTCAAGGACACCCTCAAAGCCTCCTTGATAAAATGCAACATTCCCACTGACACCTGGGAGTCCCTGGCCAAAGACCGCCCGAAGTGGAGGAAGTGCATTCGGGAGGGCGCTGAGCATCTCGAGTCTCGTCGCCGAGAGCGTGCAGAAACCAAACACAGGCGTTGGAAGGAGCGTGCGGCAAACCAGACTCCTCAACCACTGTCTGTCCCACCTGTGACAGAGACTGTAATTCCCGTATTGGACTCTTCAGTCACCTGAGAACTCACTTTTGGAGTGGAAGCAAGTCTTCCTCGAGTTTGAGGGACTGCCTATGAATGAATGTTAATATCCTGGAATTCCCAGTGTAACACTACTGTGCTAGCACCATTGAATCTTACAGCACAGAAGGAGGCCATTCGGCCCATCCTGCCTGTGCCGGCTCTTTGAAAGATTGATCCAATTAGTCCCTCTCCCCCGCTCTTTCCTCACAGCCCTGAAAATGTTTCCCCATTAAGTATTTCTCCAATTCTCCTTTGAAAGTCACGATTGAATCTGTTCCCACCGCCCCTTCAGGCAGCGCATTCCAGATCACAACAACTCGCTGTGCAAGAAAAGTTCTCCTCATCTCCCCTCTGACCTTTTTTGCCAATTATCTTAACTCTGTGCCCTCTAGTTACCGACTCTCGTGCCGTTTCTCCTCATTCACTCGATTAAAACCCTCCTCGATTCTGAACACCTCTATTAAAACTCCCAGCAACCTTCTCTGCTCTAAGGAGAACAATCCCAGCTTCTCCAGTCTCTCCCCGTTACTGAAGCCCCTCATCCCTGGGACCATTCTGGTCAATGCCCTCTGCACCCTCTCCAAGGCCTTGATATCCTCCCGAAAGTGCGGTGCCCAGAATTGGCCACAATACTCCAGCTGAGGCCGAAGCAGTGGTTTACAAAGATTGAGCATAATAACCTCCTTGCTCTTGCACTCTATGATCTGGAGTTTCTGCTCGCCTGTGCTGTTTTTCAGTGCAATTCCCCTGATGTCACCGCACGGACTGCAGCGGCTCAAGGAGATGGTTCACCACCCACCTCCGCAGGGCAACTCGGGATGGACAATAAATGCCAGCCTTGCAAATCCCAGGGACAAAGGGACGAAAGGAGTTTTTCTCATTGTCGCGGAATGGACAGATGGCACTCGATGGGCTGGCAGTCCGAGTGGAGTTTCATCGCTCCGATGGATCCGGTGAATAAAGCCTTTGGCTTCTTCACAATGCGGCTTATCCTTGGGAAATATGACGTGTTTCTTAAGCTAGCTGTGGGAACTGACCTTTCCAAACGTCAGACACATCACGGCCAGCCAAATCAATATCACTCAAACCTGGTTGCTTGGAGAGTGGGATAACATCACTAAGATGTTCACAGGCACCGTCTCCTGAAATATCTCAAAGCCAGCCTCCACTCGCTGATTCTGGGCATATGCAACTTGCTCCCTGTGCTCAAGATCAACATCTTCCGGAGTTTGGGATGGGCTCACATTAGTGTAATGTATGTACCAGTGAAGATGCTCACATGTTTCCATTATTTAAAGGGGCTGCTCCTCAAATTCTGGTTGCACTTCAGTCCCACGCTCCTGATCTTTGGGCACCCTGTGCGGAGGGGAGAGAGCAGGTCGGAAGGCCTCCTCGCAGGACTGCTCCCGGGCACGGCCAAGGGGGCCATCAGCCGGTCCAGGCAGCGGGCGGTCGAGGGGGTCGTTCAGCCCGACTGCCTGCCTCTCTTCCGCGGTTACATCCGAGCCAGGGTGGCCCTGGAGATGGAGCATGCGGTGTCCACCGGTACGCTCGCGGCCTTCCGCGAGAGGTGGGCGCCGGAGGGACTGGAGTGCATCATCATCCCCAGGAACCAAATTTTAATTTGATTTTAATGTCTAAAGTTTAATTTGTTTAAGTTGTCGATTTTAGTGCCCCCCACCCCTTTTAATCATGGGGCACTTGTTTATTTTTGTCTACAAAAATAGTTGCAGAGCTGTTGAGTTGGGAGTGTCTTAGCCAGTCACGTGATGTTCACAAGACTCAATAAAACCCCAGCCAGTTGGGTTTGGGGGGCCCACGATGAGGCAGGTGGTTGTGAGCCTGATGGATGAACTAGTAATGAGTAGTGTGATTGTTAAACCTTTGCTAATAAACAAACTATTTCTGAATAGCAAATGTGTTGCTATGAATTCTTAAGCAAGAACTCATGAAGCAAATACATTGCAATTAGCAATTGATGTAAAAGGACCCAGCACCATCTAAGTTCACCTTCTGCCATCCCGGTTGTCGCAAGATACAACGATAAGGGAGCTGTTGCCGAACGACAGCAATCAATCTCTCATTAATTCGAGGGCAGATGTTTAACGTCTCATCTGAAAGACAGCACCTCCGACAGTGCAGCGCTCCCTTAGCACTGCACTGGGAGTGTCAGCCTAGATTTTGGGCTCAAGACTCTGGAGTGAACTGTAATGTATTTGCTTCATGGGTTCTTTGCTTAAGAATTCATAGCAACACATTGCTCTTAAGAACTAGTTGGTTTATTAGCAAAGGTTTAACAATCACACTGCACATTACCAGTTCATCCACCAGGCTCACAACCACCTGCCCCATCGTGGATCCCCCGAACCCAACTGGCTGGGGTTTTATTGAATCTTGTGAACACCACGTGACTGGTTAAGCCACTCACAACTCAACAGCTCCACAACTATTTTTGTAAAACAATAATCAAGTGCCCCCCCCCCTGATTAAAGGGCACGAAAACCGACAAATTAACCAATAAATCTTTTTAAACAATAATCGCTCAAATTAAAATTTGGTTGCCGGGGGGTGACGATGCACTCCAGTCCCTCCGGCGCCCACCTCTCGCGGAAGGCTGCGAGCGTACCGGTGGACACCGCGTGTTCCATCTCCAGGGACACCCTGGCTCGAATGTAACCGCGGAAGAGAGGCCGGCAGTCGGGCTGAACACACCACAAACGTGTGAGCATCCTCACAGGTGCATACATTGCAGGAGCCTACGGCCTTTTGACTCAGGGGCGAGAGTGCTACTGAGCCACGGTTGACACCACAGAGGTGGGACTGCTGTTGAACGCGAGTCTTCGCTCTTTATTGCAGGTGCATCATCATCACCATCATAGGCGGTCCCTCGAAGCGAGGATGACTTGCTTCCACGCCAAAAAGTTTGCAGGTGTTTCAATGAAGGACCTAATATTCCAGATCCCGAACTACATGTTGAAGGGTGGAAGATGCCTGTGCGTGGATTTTTTTAACGTGAGGTGACCGTTGCACACCAGCCACCACACGGGCTTGACAGAGCTAGGTCTTGGTCCAGTGGCAAGGGTTAACCAAGGCGACTGAAGACCAGCTCTGCTGCACAGACCGAGCATCCACACATATCGCAGTGTGGGCTGGGCCCGTGCTGCCCCTGGGCCCTCGCCTCTTCTGGACCCCGAACTCACGTTTCTCCCAGGCCCCGATCATGTCCTTCTATGGACGCTTGCCACTCCTTCGCCCCTCCTGCTGTGCCTGCCCGCACTGCAGTCAGCGACCTGGCCTCGCAGCCGTCGCCCTCCTGCAGCAGCACACGCTGCTCCCTGCAGTGGTATACCGCGCCCGCTGTTCCCTCCCGGCCTGCTGATGGTCTTGCGGATTTCCGGACCGGGCTGGGCCGGGCCACCGCACGCTGCTCCCTCCAATGCAGGGGCATGGTAAGGGGGAAGGGCGTGGTTCCTGCTCTGTGATAGGGAAACAGTGGGTCAGGAAAGGGCTGAGGGAATGAATTCAGCAACGCTTAAGTGGGCTTATGGGGGGGGTTCCTGCCTCCATTCACCAAAGAGGAGGGAGGGGAGAAGGAGGGTCTGTTGAGAGAAAACAACTACCTGCTGATTCATGTACTAACAGAACGGGCCACCATAGTTACTATGTGCGCGAGAAAAGGCCCCGCTGATTCACTGAGCAGGTATAATAACAATGTAGAGTTTCAGTCTCGAGGTGTAACACCAGCATCACATGATCAGTACAAGAATCCACAGTTTCACTATGTACAATAACGCCCCGCTGTATCATCGCAGCTGTGCTAACACCCCAGGTATAATCGCTAAGTAGTTACATTGCTAGTACTAGACAACCAGAAAGCCGGACTGATAATCTGGGAGACCCGAGTTGAAATCCCACCGTGGCACTTTGTGAATTCGAATTCAGTGAATTAAATAAAAAGCTGGTATCAGTAACATTGGTGTAAACTTCAAGGTGATCCAAAACTTGGCTGCCCATGTCCTAACTTGCACCAAGTCCCGCTCACCCATCACCCCCTGTGCTCGCTGACCTACATTGGCTCCTGGTTAAGCAACGCCTCGATTTCAAAATTCTCATCCTTGTTTACAAATCCCTCGCCCCTCCCTACCTCTGTAATCTCCTCCAGCCCCACAACCTCCCTGAGATGACTGTGCTCCTCAACTTCTGGCCTCTTGTGCATTCCCGATTATAATCGCCCAGCCATTGGTGGCCGTGTGTTCTGTTGCCTGGGCCCCAAGCTCTGGAACTCTCTCTGCCTCTCTACCTCTCTTTCCTCCTTAAAACATACTTCACCTGCACTAATTTCTACTTATGTGGCTCAGTGTCAAATTTTTAATCTCATAACACGCCTTGGGACGTTTCACTGCATTAAAGGCGCTATATAAATACAAGTTGTTGTTGTTTCCGCCAATGGTGACCATGAAGATTGTCGTAAGAACTAATGTCCTTCAGGGAAGGAAATCTGCCGCCCTTACCTGGTCTGGGCCTATATGTAACTCCAGACCCACAGCAATGTAGTTGACTCTTAACTACCCTCTGAAATGGCCCAGCGAGACACTCAGCTGTATCAACCGCTACAAAAAAGTACAATAAGAATAAAACTGGACGGACCAACCGACATCGACCGAGGACATGACAAAGGCACACCCAGCCCAGTCGACCTTGAAAATCCTCCTCTCTAACATCTTGTGCCAAATTAAACAATATTAATTAAAACCAACATAAAAAAAGCAATTTTGATAGGAAAACAATTATTGCCAATTACCGCCCCATCAGTAATCATCAGCAAAGTGCTGGAAGGTGTGGTCGACAGTGCTATCAAGCGGCACTTACTCACCAATAACCTGCTCACCGATGCTCAGTTTGTATTCTGCCAGGATCACTCGGCTCCAGACCTCATTATAGCCTTGGTCCAAACACGGACAAAAGAGCTGAATTCCAGAGGTGAGGTGAGAGTGACTGCCCTTGACATCAAGGCAGCATTTGGCCGAGTGTGACATCAAGGAGCCTGAGTAAAACTGAAGTCAATGGGAATCAGGGGGAAAACTCTCCACTGGCTGGAGTCATACCCGGCACAAAGGAGGATGGGCGTGGTGGTTGGAGGTCAATCATCTCAACCCCAGGACGTCACTGCAGGAGTTCCTCAGAGCAGTGTCCTAGACCCAACCCAAACCCACAACCTCTACCACGTAGAAGGACAAGGGTAACAGGCGCATGGGAATATCAGCCAAATTCCCCTCCAAGTCACATATTATTTTGACTTGGAACTATATCACTGTTCCTTTATCATCACTGGTTCAAAATCATGGAACTTCCTCCATAACAGCACTGTGGGAACACCTTCACCACACGGACTGCAACGGTTCAAGAAGGCAGCTCACCACCACCTTCTCAAGGGGCAATTAGAGATGGGCAATAAATGCCGGCCTTGCCAGCGACGCCCACATCCCAGGAATGAATAAATTAAAGGGGATGGAGTATAAAAGCAGGGAAGTCTTGCTACAGTTATACAGGGTATTGGTGAGGCCACACCTGGAATACTGTGTGCAGTTTTGGTTTCCATATTTAAGAAAGGATATACTTGCTTTGGGAGCAGTTCAGAGAAGGTTCACTCGGCTGATTCCGGAGATGAGGGGGTTGACTTATGAGGAAAGGTTGAGTCGGTTGGGCCACTACTCATTGGAATTCAGAAGAATGAGAGGTGATCTTATTGAAATGTATAAGATTATGAGGGGGCTTGACAAGGTGGATGCAGAGAGGATGTTTCCACTGAAGGGGGAGACTAGAACTAGAGGGCACGATCTTAGAATAAGGGGCCGCCCATTTAAAACAGAGATGAGGAGGAATTTCTTCTCTCAGAGGGTTGTAAATCTGTGGAATTCGTTGCCTCAGAGAGCTGTGGAAGCTGGGACATTGAATAAATTTAAGACAGAAATTGACAGTTTCTTAACCGATAAGGGGATAAGGGGTTATGGGGAACGGGCGGGGAAATGGACCTGAGTCCATGATCAGATCAGCCATGATCGTATTAAATGGCGGAGCAGGCTCGAAGGGCAGTATGGCCTACTCCTGCTCCTATTTCTTATGTTCTTATGTAAAATGAAACTCCCCGATGGCTCACCGTGTAGGCCTCCACGGTAAATAATGACTAATTTCAGGGATGTCCTGTAAACAGTGATGGATTCCATGTCTGCAATTGCCCTTTCATCTCCCGTTTGAAAATCTACACGGTGCAATCAACAGGGAAAAAAAAGCGAATCTATAAATAGATTTCAGGGGATGAAAGGTTACATTGCAAGGCCCCCATCAGACCAGACCGAATGTAACTGATGACCTTATCCCAAACTCCCCAACTTGATGCTGCAATGTAGAATCTTTAAAAAAAAATGCATTCACAGGATGTGGGTATTGGTGGCAAAGCCAGCATTTATTGCCCATCTCTAACTGCCCTTAGCTGAATGGCTTTCTCGGCCATTTCAGAGGGCAGTTAAGAGTCAACCACACATTGCCCATCCATAATTGCCCCGTGAGAGGCTGGTGGTGAGCCGCCTTCTTGAACCGCTGCAGTGCGTGTGGTGAAGAGACTCCCACTTCTATGTAGTGGTTCGATACAACTGAACGGCTTCCTAGAGGGCAGTTATAGCCAAACACATTGCTGTGGGTCTGGAGTCACATTTCGGCCAGACCAGAAGGACAACCGATTTCCTTCGTGAATCAGATGGGTTTTTAACGACAAGTTTCATGGTCACCGTTACTGATACCAGTTTTTTTTTATTCCAAATTAATTTAACGAATTGAATTTTAAATTCCCCAGCTGCCGTGGTGGGATTCGAACTACGGATCTCTGGGTCACAAGTCCCGACCTCTGGATTGCCAGTCCAGTAACGTAAGCCACAGCGCTACTCTGCCCTTAACCGACTCTGCCCAGAGGTCGGGGAGCCCCGCGGGGTGTGGGGAGTTGGAGGGTGAGGAGCAGGGGTCCTACCTGTGGTCGGGTCGGGGGGTCCGAACTCCAGCGAGTACCTCAGCACGAAGTGGTTGTTCCAGACGTAGAGCTGGTTGTCGCGGGGGTTGTAGTCCACCGACGAGACGTACTGGTAGGGGTTGGGGAAGGCGATGGACACCGGCTCCTCCCGATTGAGGTTGGTGTTGAAGGCGAAGTCGATGGCGTTGCCGACCACCTCGCTGTCGTCCTCCTTGGAGACGGAGCGCACAGCATAGAGCACGCCGCACACCATGAAGGCATTGGAGGCTGAGCGCTTGTCGTACACCGTCTCCCAGGTGCCCTCGAAGCGCAGGGTGTAGGGGTTGAGCTGGCTGACCACCAGCTTGCCGTTGTTCTGCTCGGTGGCGTAGATGGCCCAGAGGCCGTTCTCGTCCACGGCCAGGTCGATGTCGGTCTTGCCCCCCCAGCGGTAGGGCGAGGTGTCGTGGTAGTTGGCGCCGCCGATGATGGCCTCGCCGCTCTTGATGCGGGTGCGCAGGTCGAACTTGACCACGTTGCGCGTGCGCTCCTTGTTGTAGAAGACGGCGCCGTCGTACACCACAAAGCCGGTGCCGTCCACGCGATGGGGCAGGCGGTAGGAGGTGGTGGGCCGGCCGGCGGTGTAGTCCTCCCACGAGCCGTACTCGGTCAGCGTGTCGGTGCGGTACGGGATCCACGGCATGTAGTAGATGCGATCGCCGGCCTGCAGTGGGTCCTTGCACCACGCGCCCGCCTCGTGCTCCGACTCGAAGACATTGGTCGGCTCGAAGACCTTCCGCAACGTCCCGGGACAGACGAATACTATGGAGCAAGCGGGATAGAGACACAAGCCGATCACTTTGGTTATTAATATCTACACACGCACACACACACATATACAAGTGCATAACATCATATAAAACAGTCAGACACGATTTGATCTTTGATTCATTGACAGACCCAGTCTGCTAGGAGCTAACGTGTGCCATCCAATCATGAGCTGGTATTCTGACCATCGTTCATTCAGCAGAGTTTGAATGAATTCGTCCGTCAGCCTCAATGGCCAATGATGCTTCTCTGCGACACCAGCAGTTCTGAGCGTCGTCAGCTCAGATTGTTCCCGAGCTTGACCAACCTGTTATCTAAAGTGAATGAACACGAGCTGGGCATTGTGCACCCCAGGGGTGAGCTCCGTCTCCCCATTCCCCACCCGAAGGGCCCAGTGGGGAATAAAGCTGCAACAGAGCTCCACCTAGTGGACTGCCGTGGTGATGCAACTACTGATGTAAATACAACAACGGGTCACGTGACAAAGCCACATAATGACAGAGTTTTTCTGCATCGGAGCCATGTTGTGTCGTGTGTTGTTAGTGATGTCATAGAATATATCACAAACACCACCGAGGGCGGGGGAGCGGGGGGGGGGGCGTTAATGATAATTTTGGGCCGATATCAAAGTGGGCATCCACCACACGCCCCGCCCGATTTGTTAACCGATTAACTTTGTTGTGTTAAGTCGACAGAAGGGGAAAGTCAGGTGTGTAAAAAGATGTCCTCTTCGATATCGCCCATACTTCACCACCGATCGAAGGTAAAACGAACCCCACTGTGCAGTGCAATGACAAGCCAAGCAGAACAGAAGGACCCACTTTGTGTTGAGTTCGCTGGGAAGCGATTGGGCTGAATGTTTGGTGGCACAATGCGCCTCAGTACCCCTGGGTTAGCGGGAGGGCAATGAGCCGTGGGTTCCTGCTCGTGATTGGCTGCTGGGGCTTGCTGCTGGGGACGGTGAGTGTGTGGACGATGCATTGCCTTAGACTGCAAGAGGCTCCGCTGTTCAATAACCTGCCCGCTCTCACTGTCTAGCCTCAGCCTCTTATATTGACCATTTAATGCCCGTGCCTACGGAGCTGTAACCCAGCAGGTGCAAAGGCAAAAAAGAATAAAGTGAAAGACAACCGAGAGGTCCTTCTTCCGGCAGTGAATCAAGGACATCAGGCACAGCTGTGAATATAATTCCAGCTCTAATGTGCGATTCAGTGATGGGGCAACAGAGGGAGGGATAGGGTAACAGAGCGAGGGATCAAGTAATACAGGGGGCGATAGGGTAATAGAGGGAGGGATAGGGTAACAGAGGGAGGGATAGGGTAACAGAGGGAGGGATAGGGTAACAGAGGGACGGATAGAGTAACAGAGGGAGGGATAGGGTAATAGAGGGAGGGATAGGGTAACAGAGGGAGGGATAGGGTAACAGAGGGAGGGATAGGGTAACAGAGGGAGGAATAGGGTAACAGAGCGAGGGATAGGGTAACAGAGCGAGGGATAGGGTAACAGAGCGAGGGATAGGGTAACAGAGGGAGGGATAGAGTAATAGAGGGAGGGATAGGGTAACAGAGGGAGGGATAGAGTAACAGAAGGTGGGATAGGGTAACAGAGGGAGCGAGAGGGTAACAGAGGGGGCATTAGGGTAACAGAGGGAGTGATAGGGTAACAGAGGGAGGGATAGGGTAACAGAGGGAGGGATAGGGTAACAGAGGGAGGGATAGGGTAACAGAGAGATAGTAGTGGGGTAACAGTGCCCAGTGATTGCGTGACAGAATTAGAGGAAGGCATTAGTAACTTTACAGAATATGTGTGTAGTTGGTATATGACCAATATGAATAAGTGTGAAGTGGTACATTTTGCCGTCCATTTCTTGGAAAATAAGGGGAAAAATTTGGGTTGTTTTCCCACGGGGCTCTAACGACTTCTCGCCGCTAAATTTGGCGGGAGATTAGCGGGGGTGCTAACCGCTAGTGCCCCGCGCTGATGTGCCGGCGATGATGTCATCACCATGCGCAGCGACCCGTTTTTGCCCTGGCGTGAAAATTTGGTGGGGCCCCCTGTGCGGCCACTCGTGGGATGGAAATTAAAGAGGAGGTGCGGGGCTGAAAACTTACAAAATGGCCGAATTACTCGTCGCGGCCTTCCCGTCGTCAAATCGCCACTCCATTTCTGTGCTAGGCTGCTGCCATCCCCCACCTCGCTCCCCGGTGGTCTAACGCTGACCCCTTCTCCCTTCATGCAGTGCCCGCAGTGTGCCCTCCCCTTTAATGGAAGGCGGAGGGGGTCCCTGTGTTCCTGCCAGCGCTACGACACTTCTCCGCCAAGCGCGGGAAGATTCATGTTTGTTAGCGACCGAGACCCGCCTCCAGGCGAGTTTTGCACTCCACTTCCTCTCGGGGGCCGGGGAGGGGGTGGTAAGCCCTGCTGTTTCCGCCCCCAAGCGGTGTGTAAATGGATTCGAGGGACAGAGCGATCTGGGCTACAGACACACAGATCACTACAAGTAGCGACACACGTTAATAAGGCCGTTAAAACAAAACAAAGCACTGGATTCATGTCTAGAGGGATAGAATTGAAAAGCAGAGAAGTTATGTTAAACTTGTAGGAACCTTATTTAGACCACTCTTATGGTCTCTATATGATATAAAAAGGCACTGGAGGAGGTGCAAAAAAGATTTATTAGAATGGTACCAGATCTAACAGTTTATACCGATCAGGAACGATTGAGTAGACTGGGGCTCGTGCTCTAGAAAAGGGAAGGCCGAGGGGGTGACCTGATCAAGGTCTTTAAGATTCTGAAAGGTTTCGATAGGGTCGACGTAGAGAAGATGTTTTCACTTGCGGGCCATAAATATAAGGGAGTCATTAATAAATCCAATGGGGATTTCATGAGAAACTTCTTTACCCAGAGGGAGATGAGAATGTGGGACTCGCCATCACAGGGAGTGGTTGAAGCGAGTAGGATTGATGAATTTGAGGGGAAGCTGGATAAACACATGAGGGAGAAAGGAATAGAAGGTTATGGTGATGGGGTGAGATAAGGAGGAGTGGGAGGAGGCTGGTGTGGAACATCAACACTGCACGGACCTGTTGGGCCGAATGGCCTGTTTCTGTGCTGTCCATTCTATGCAATACAGGGAGAACACTGAGACAGAATAACAGGGAAACCTGGTGATAGCATGAGAGTGTCACACGGTGATAGGGTAAGTGATATAAGTGAGATGGAAAGGATTGATGAGTATGTTGAGAAGGCAGTAAATGTGCCATTGATGAATCGGAAAGGAGGGGCTTCACCTTTTATTTTCCACCAGCCAAGTTCCAACAATGACCTTTGTATGATGATCTCAGAGTGCCAGGCAGACCACATTAGGCAGGGTTGAGTCAGAGGGTTTGAGGGTTTCCCCAGCCTTGACATATCAAACACCAGCTGGTCAGTGTGAGGGGTGAAAGGTCAGTGTGAGGGGTGAAAGGTCACTGTGAGGGGTGAAAGGTCAGTGTGAGGGGTGAAGGGTCAGTGTGAGGGCAAGGGTCAGTGTGAGGGGTGAAAGGTCAGTGTGAGGAGTGAAAGGTCAGTGTGAGGGGTGAAAGGTCAGTGTGAGGGGTGAAAGGTCAGTGTGAGGGCGAGAGTCAGTGTGAGGGCGAGAGTCAGTGTGAGGGGTGAAAGGTCAGTGTGAGGAGTGAAAGGTCAGTGTGAAGGTTGTCACCAACATAGGGGACTTGACAGTCTTAATAAGATTTAGCCCCAAACTGCATCTTAAACTTTGAGTGTGTGTGTGGGTCTGTGCATCGCACTGCAACAACTATATCTTGGTCACACAAGTAGCCCCGTACATTGGTCTGTAGTAAGGAAGAAAGATGTGTTTATACAGCATCGGAACATGCTTCTCCAACATACCAAAATGTTCCACATAATGAACGACATTTTTGTTTGAGTGGAGACGATTGCAGTGTCGACAAATTCAGCAGCTGTTTTGTGCAGAGTAAGATCCCACAGGTGCCAATGTGGTGATTGAGTAGATGATGTATCTCTGTTGGTATTGGCTGAGAGAGGGATGTTGCCCAGGGCGACAGGTAACTCCCTGCTTTCTCTGATCTGTAACATCCACCTGGACCGCCAGCTATCTTATCTCAAGGATGGCACCTCTGACAATGCAGCACTTCCTCAGTGCTGAGCCTAGGTTATGTGCTCAAGTCCTGGAATCGCATTGCAACCCTCAGCCTTCTGACTCAGGCATGAACGCTATCAACTGAGCTGCTGGACCAATTACTCTAGTACATAAAGTAGTCTGCACCCTAACTTTTGACTACACTCACACAGTCCTTCTAACTTAGAAAGTAAGAACTTGCATTTATATAGCACCGCTCACAACCACCACATGTCCCAAAGCACTTTACAGCCAATGAAATACTTTTGAAGTGTAGTCATTGTGGTAATCCAGGGAAGTACAGCAGCCAGTTTATGCACATCAATAAGATATATCACCAGATTATCTGTTGTGATGTTGATTGAGGGATAAATATTGGGCAGGACACCGGGGAAAACTCCCCCTTGCTCTTCTTCGAAATAGTGCCGTGGGATCTTTCGTGTGCACCTGCGAGGGCAGACGGGGCCTCGGTTTAACGTCTCATCCGAAAGACGGCACCTCCAACAGTGCGGCACTCCCTCAGCACTGCACTGGGAGTGTCAGTGGATAAGGTGCTCAAGTCTCTGGAGTTGGACTTGAACCTACGACCTTCTGACACTGTTTACAACCGAATCAGTGGTGGTTAATGACCGTTTCAGCATCTGTGGGCTAAAGTTGACGGGGAGGGGGAGTGGGGGGGGGAGGTTTTCGTTGTTTGCTTGTAGTTAGAGAAGGGGGCGAAAGGACCCTAAAAGGTCACGCTTACAACTCCACTGGATGTAGGGACCGATTCGCGTCGTTCTCCTTTGTGGATTGTGGAGGGCTGTTTTATAATGAACATAGAACGCTGCCCTTCTCAACTGGACATTAGGTTTGACTTTAGGTGTATGAATAACACTTATTTGACTTCCTTGTCAGCTATGGTTTGGGACTCAAAATGGCATTAACACTAAACTAGGCTCCCTGGGTTAAGTGAGTAAAGGCAGTGTAATATATATAGCTTCACCGTGACACTGCAGCAATAAAAACGGAGCAGGTCATCTGACTGGTTCCTGACGTTATTAGCCATCTTAAAGCCTGTGTGTGTTTGTGAGGTCGTACCGAAAACATAACAGGCATCACTTGGTGTGGTGTTGAGTGACACTGCTGGCACCTAAGTGAGAAATGGCGGATTGCGATATCCGTGTGTGAATGCTCACCGTGGTTGTAGGGACTACTGCTCCACCGAGTGGACTACTGTGGTAATGCAGCCATTGCTGCCAATACAATAAAGGCAAAGGTCACCTGACGCATTCCTGTGCTAAGCGCCATCTTGTAGTCTGCGTGTTTGTGATGTCATAGAGCATACACCACAGTTGTGACAGTTCTCTCTCCGTTATTTTAACCGAAGGATTAAACCAGAGCTGGTGCTCCAACTAGATGTTACTGGTGTGAATGTAACCCCTTGCAGCAGCCTCACACCATGACGGAAAACCAGTTAGGGAATGGACGCTTTCTTTGGAACAGGAAGAGGTCATTACGTTCATCCAAGGAAACCCATTTCTGATCGATCAATCCCATTGGTCCTTCCTCTCGTTATATTCCTCAACCCCTTCAGCTTAAAAAGAAAAGTTTTACCTGATTTCCTTTCTGACTCCCAGGGTTATATTTTCAGCGTTGATGATTTCGGGGAAGTAATGGGGGCGGGAAAGTTAGCGCCCCGGGGAACAGTTTGCGCCTCAGTAGGTAAGTTTGGGCAGCTGGGCCCTGAGTCAGGGGGCACAGCGCTAAGGGAGGCGTTGTTCACCTCTCTCTGGGCGTTAGGATGGGAAACTCCCGAGCTAAAGAGCCGGGCCGGGAGCGCTCCCAGAAACGCCCGGGGAGAAAAAAATATCTGGAAAAAAAAAACCCACAAAAAATATTCCCAAAACATTGCCCACACCACCACAACATAAATCGGAAAAAAACAGTGAAAGAAAACACAATCTTCGGCGCCCATGACTCACCTCTCCGCAGTCGGGATGATGGGACCGCCCTGATTTCCCAGGCGGTCACTGCGGGGCGGACGGGTCGGGCGGGAGTCAAATCTCGTGCCGGTGTCACAACCGCGGGCGTTGTACACCGTGCTGCTCCGCGCCGCCGCTAAACCGGCCCCAAGGATCGCCGCGGGGCGCTGGAGGCTGACCGCCCGCCCAGAACACCTCACCCCCGCCATTACCGCTGCTCCAGGGTGAGAAACAGAGAGGAGCCGAAAATCCGCCCCGCTAAGTTTTGCCCTTTGTCTCCCGAGATTTGAAGCTTGTGCCACAGGGGACAATTTGCCCGGGTCACGTTTGTCAAATCCCTTTTAATCGTCTTGAAGTCTCTTTAGCTCACCTCATCTCCCCAAAGACAGAGGGCCTGAAATTGCCCCTCTCCTTAAGGCCTGTTATCCCCGAAAATCGGCGGCCACGCTGCGGAGTGGAATGGTCACCGACCTTTGGTGGAATGGCCGCTGATAGCCCAAAAACTCCTGAGTTTTCCCGCCGGTGCCCCGATCCCCCCCCCCCCCTTACCGCTCCATAGCTGCCGATCCGTGGTAAACATGTCATCACCGTGTCTAACCTCCCTGACAGCGACATTTCCCTCGGAAACTCTTCGGCCCGCTCGGCGGTGCCAGAACCTGTTTTTTCCCCGGTGGTCCAGCGAGGCTGAGGCATTCTGCAATGGAGGTGCGGCTTCCCTTAAAGGGGAGGGCACACTGCCGTTGTCGCCATTTTGTTTTCTGTCCTCGGACTGCCATGTCGGGCCGACAGTTATGTCCCCGGGTTCAGCCGGGCCGCCAACAGGCAGCCTGTCACCACCCCCCCCCCCCCCCCTCTTGGGTGCCAGGCCACTGGCCCAGCCGAAACCCTCCCTGCTGTCCCAGTGCACCGATGTTTTAAAAACGCGGAAGCTCTCCCCTTTAAAGGGGCGTGCCGCGGCGTCGTGATGATGTCATCGCGGCGGTCACTCCGCACTGCCCCCAATTCCTGCCCCTCAGTTGCCGTCATCGCTGTGTCTTTTCCCCTCAGGTGTAGTCACAGCGACTTCTGGATCAAATAAAAAAAAACCCAAAGAGCTTAATGTCGTTCAAGAGGCGACCTGAACCATAGCTGCGGTAAAAATATCGAAACAGGGTGGGAGCGCCTGGTCTCGGGCGGGGGGGCGGGGGGGGGGGGCAATTTCTATCCAGTAAGTCTAACTTTTCATCATAACTTAAATTTCTGACAGCTGGAATCATCTTTGTTGCCCATTCTTAGGGGTTAAAATATCTTTCCCGTGATTAGGGGCCTAGAACTGTACACAGCATCCAAATGGGGCCTGATCAACATCTCACACAGCAACAGGACAACCTCTGTAGATTTGTACTCTGTAATATATGCACCTGTGGGTATGCTCACAGGTTTGTAGAGCTGTCGATCTTCCGCGGCTATATCCGAGCCAGGGCGTCCCGATGGAGCATGCGGTGTCCACCGGTACGCTCGCGGCCTTCCGCGAGAGGTGGGTGCCGGATGGACTGGAGTGCATCATTTCAACAGGGAACAAAACTTTCATTTCATTTGATTTGACAAGGTTCACTTCAATGATTAATTGTTAATTTGTGGGTGTCGGTGCCCTTAAAAAAGGGGGCACTTGATTTTAAAGTTTTATCAAAATAGTTGTAGAGCTGTGGAGCTGGGAGTGGTTTAGCCAGTCACGTGATGTTCACAAGACTGAATAAAACCCCAGCCAGTTGGGCTCGTGGGCTTTCACGATGAGGCAGGTGGTTGTGAGCCCAGTGGATGGACTCGTAATGTGTAATGTGATAATGTGATGCATGGCAGCTGCAGTATAATGTGGATAGATGTGAGGTTATCCACTTTGGTGGCAAAAACAGAAAGGCAGAATATTATCTGAATGGCGACAGATTAGGAGAAGGGGAGGTGCAGCGAGACCTGAGTGTCATGGTACGTCAGTCATTGAAAGTTGGCATGCAGGTACAGCAGGCGGTGAAGGCGGAAAATGGCATGTTGGCTTTCATAGCTAGGGGATTTGAGTATAGGAGCAGGGAGGTCTTACTGCAGTTGCACAGGGCCTTCGTGAGGCTTCACCTGGTATATTGTGTTCAGTTTTGGTTTCCAAATCTGAGGAAGGATGTTCTTACTATTGAGGGAGTGCAGCGAAGATTCACCAGACTGATTCCCGGGATGGCAGGATTGACATTTGAGGAGAGACTGGATCGACTGGGCTTGTATTCACTGGAGTTTCGAAGGTTGAGAGGGGATCTCATAGAAACATATAAAATTCTGACAGGCCTGGACAGGTTAGATGCAGGAAGAATGTTCCCGATGTTGGTGAAGTCCAGAACCAGGGGTCACAGTCTAAGGATAAGGGGTAAGCCATTTAGGACCGAGATAAGGAGAAACTTCTTCACTCAGAGAGTTGTTAACCTGTGGAATTCTCTATGGCAGAGAGTTGTTGATGTATTCAAGAGGGAGTTAGTTATGGCCCTTACAGCTAAAGGGATCAAGAGGTATGGAGAGAAAGTAGGAAATGGGTACTGAGGTGAATGATCAGCCATGATCTTATTGAATGGTGGTGCAGGCTCGAAGGGCCGAATGGCCTACTCCTGCACCTATTTTCTATGTTTCTAAGTTGAACCTTTGCTAATAAACCGACTAATTCTTAATAGCAATGTGTTGCAATGAATTCTTAAGCAAAGAATCCATGAAGCAAAAACATTACTTACTCTATCTGCTTTTTCAGAATTCATTCTCACCAGCAGGTCCAGCCTTCATATCCCAACCTTTGTTGTCCTCACTTTGATTCAAGCCAAGTGGCTTGCTAGGCCAGTTAGGGGTCAACCACATTGAAGTCACAAATAGACCAGACTGGGTAAGGACAGAAGATTTCCGTCCCTAAAGGACATTGGTGAACCAATTGGGATTTTACCACAATCTGACAGCTTCATGGTCATGTTTGCTGAGAGCAGCTTATTATTTCCAGATTTTCTTTTTTTCCTAAACTAAGTTCAAATTCTCCAATGGTGGGATTTGACCTGTCATTCTCTGGATTATGAGTCCAGTAATGTCACCATTACACCACCGAACCCTCATGGCTGCAAACGTACCTGTAATATATATATATATATATATAGCTCCACCAAAGTGGACTACTGTGGCACTGCGGCCATTGCTGTCTACAACAGTAAAGAGGGAACAGGTCACCTGACTGGTTCCTGAAGTTATCAGCCATCTTAAAGGCTGTGTGCTTGTGAGGTCGTACCGAAAACATAACAGTACCCAGTACCTTATTTGGCTTTTTACTGTGGCGACGAGGAATGGGTAATAAATGCCAGCCTTGCCAGCGAGGCCCACATACCGAGATTGAATAAAAGCTATGCTAAACACAGTTTCCCAGATTTAACAGGACTTTCCGCAGCACCACTGTTCCACTGAAAACAAACTGGTTTGTTTTGGTTCTTTGCTCCCGTACTAAGGGAGAGAAATTCACGGCATTTGCGCGTCCTGTTTAGCGCCTAAAGGAGAAAAAAACAGCCCGATTATCTCGATACTAACACTCTTTTCTTGGAACCTCTTTCACCAATCGTTTACTTTTTATCCTCGGTAACCTTTAAACAGTCATAGCATCATTTCATAAAATTCGCAAACCAGAATACAACCCCGATGATGAGGGATATCATCAGAGCAAACAGCAGCAGCAAAACACGTTCGGAACACGAGTACCACAGGGGATACACTCAGAGCACAGGGAACACAGAAGAACACGCCCAGAGCACGAGGAACACAGACACACTCAGCACAAGGAACACAGGGGACACACCCAGAGAAGGAGTACCAAGGGAGGCAGGGTTTTTTGCTTCATGGGGCTCTGACACCAGCACTGGGGAAGGGGACAGCTCGTCCATTGGGACGGGCTCTACTTGAACCGGGCTGGAACCAGTGTCTGGCGAATCAAATAACTAGGGCAGGAGACAGGTCTTTAAACTAGTGAAGTGGGGAGTGGGAAGATTCAGGAACGAGTCAATTTAAAAGCAGCAAGATAAATGCCAAGGCTCTAGAGCAGAGGAGAGTTTTGCATAAAATGAAGCAGAGTGGGTCAGGGAGGTACAGAGAGAATTACAAAGGTAATAGGACATGAGGGAAAAATAGAAAAAAGTCAAAGCTAAAAGGTACTATATCTCAATGTGCGAAGTATTTGCAACAAAATAGAAGAATTAATAGCACAGATAGAAATGAATAGGTTTGATCTAATAGCCATTATGGCATTGTGGTTGCATAGTGACCAGGGTTGGGAGCAACATATTCCAGGATATTGAACTTTTAGAAGAGATAGGCAAAATGGAAAAGGAGGAGGGGTAGTCCTGATAATAAAGGATGGGATAAAGACAGTAGAATCAGTTTTGGTGGAGCTAAGAAACAGCAAGGGGCAGAAGACATTGGTGGGAGTTGTTTATAGGCCCCCAGACAGCAGTGGTAATGTAGGGTAGAGTATAAATCAGGAAATTAGAGGTGCATGTAACAAGCGTCATACAGTAATCATGGGGGACTTTAATCTCGATATAGACTGGGCAAACCAAATACGCAGTAATATTGTGGAGGACTAATTCATGGAATGTATACAAGATCAGTATGTTGAGGAATCAACTAAAGAACAGGCTATTTTAAATGTAATATTGTGCAATGAGGAAAGGTTAATTAATAACCTTGTATTAAAGGGGCTTTTAGGGAAGAGTGAACATAATATGATAGAATTAATTATTGAGTTTGAAAGTGACTTAGTTAAATCCGAAACTAGGATCTTAAACCTAAACAAAGCAAACTTCGTAGGTATGAGGGGCGAGTTGGCTAAGGTAGATTGGGAAATTGCATTAAAAGATATGAGGTAGACAAGCAATGGCTAGCATTTAAAGAATAAAGACATACTTTACAACAAATATACATTCCTTTAAGGCACAAAACCCCACAGGAAAAGTGGTCCAACCGTGACTAACAAGAGAAGTTAAAGATAATATTAGATCAAAGGAAGAGGCTTATACTGTTGCCTAAAAGAGCAGTAAGCCCGAGGATTAGGAGGATCTTAGAATTCAGCAAAGGAGATCCAAGACATTGATAAAGAAAGGGAAAATAAAACATGAGAGTAAACTAGCGAGTGACATAAAAACAGATTGTAAAAGCTTCTATAGGTATGTAAAAAGGAAAAGATTAGCGAAAGTAAAGGTGGGTCCCTTACAGGCTGAGACAGGAGAAATTATAATGGGGAATAAGGAAATGGCAGGGAAATTAAACAAATACTTTGTGTCTGTCTTCACAGAAGAAGACACAAAAAAATCTCCCAGAAATAGTGGAGAACCAAGGGTCCAGTGAGAATGAGGATCTGAAAGAAATTTGTATTAGTAAAAAAAAAGAGTCCTGGAGAAATTAATGGGACTGAAAGCCGACCAATTCCCTGGACCTGATGGCCTACATCCTAGGGTTTTGGAAGAGGTGGTTACAGAGATGGTGGATGCATTGGTTGTCATCTTCCAAAATTCTGTAGATTCTAGAACGGTTCCCGCAGACTGGAAGGTAGCTAATGTAACCCCGCTATTTCAGAAAGTAGGGAGAGAGAAAATGGGGAACTACGGACCAGTTAGCCTGAAATCAGTCGTAGGGAAAATGCTAGAATTAAGGACGTGGTAACAGGGCACTTAGAGCATAATAATAGGATTGGGCAGAGTCAACACAAATTTATGAAAGGGAAATCATATTTGACAAATCTGTTACAATTTTTTGAGGTTGTAACTAGTAGAATAGATAAGGGAGAACCAGTGGATGTGATGTATTTGGATTTTCAGAAAGCATTCGATAAGGTGCCACTCAAGAGGTTATTAAATAAAATTAAGGCTCATGGGATTGGGAGTAATATACTATCATGGATTGTGGATTGATTAACCGACAGAAAAGAGAGAGTAGGAATAAACGGGTAATTTTCAGGGTGGCAGGCTGTAACTAGTGGGGTACCACAAGGATCGGTGCTTGGGCCCCAGCTTTTCACAATCTATATCAATGATTTGGATGATGAGACCAAATGTAATATGTCCAAGTTTGCTGATGATACAAAGCTAGGTAGGAATGTAAGTTGCGAGGAGGATGCAGAGAGGCTTCAAGGGGATATAGACAGGCTAAGTGAGCGGGCAAGAACATGGCAAAGGAATATAATGTGGAGAAGTGTGAAGTTATTCACTTCGGCAGGAAAAATAGAAAAGCAAAGTATTTTTTAAATGGTGCTCAGAGGGACCTGGGTGTCAAAGAATGAGGTGATCTCACTGAAACATACAACATTCTTACAGGGTTTGACGGGGTAGATGCAGGGAGGATGTTTCCCTCTGGCTGGGGAGTCTAGAACCAGGGGTCACAGTCTCAGGATAAGGGGTCAGCTATTTGGGACTGAGATGAGGAGAAACTTCTTCACTCAGGGGGTGGTGAATCTTCGGAATTCTCTGCCTCAGAGGGCTGTGGAGGCTCAGTCTTTGAGTATTTTCAAGACAGAGATCAATAGATTTTTGAATATTAAGGGAGTCAAGGGATATGGGGACAGTGCAGGAAAGTGGAGTTGAGGTAGAAGATCAGCCATGATCTCATTGAATGGCGGTGCAGGCTCGAGGGGCCGAATGGCCTACTCCTGCTCCTAATTCTTATGTTCTTATGAACGTACTCGGAGCACAAGTTCCACAGTGATAGGTGCTCTGACTGTGTTCCCTGGGGTACTCGTGCTCTGACTGTGTTCCCTGGGGTACTCATTCTCTGGCTGAGGCTCCCTGCAGTAGACACCCCTTCCTTTCCTTTACTGACATGCCACCCCAGGCTGTTACAATCCAGAAGCAGGGCCCTTGACGCTTGGCTCAGTATGGGGACCAGGGTTCGGGGGGCGGGGCGGGGTGGTGGGGGCAGGTCCCACTGTGTGCAGGGGAGGTCTAGACTTTCCCCGTAGCACTCAGAGATCCTCTCCTGCCCAGGTTAAAATTGCAGACGGCGGAATGCAAACAGGTCAGCAGCAGGTAAGTCACCCGGTCGATTTGAACTGTCCGGCCCGACCGGTTTCCGGTGGGCTAGTCGGGTTAAACCTGACCTCCGAGTTTGTGCCGACCTGCATGTTCAGTCCAGGTCTGTAAATTCTTCCAACCTCATGCCAGGTAATGTGTGCGACTATCGTCCTCATAATAGTCAAAGAACATATGTAGGAAACGTTGTTGAGTTTCTCTAGGGCCCTGTATCACAAGGCGATGCTAGAAGTGTCTGTTCTGATGCAAGATCATCGACCTAAAACGTTATCTCGGTTTCTCTCTCCACAGATGCTGCCCGACTTGTTGAGTATTTCCAGCATTTTCTGTTTTTACTTCAGATTCCACCCTCCGCAGTATTTTACTTTTGAAATACCAAAAGTATTAGATTTGACAGCTAATAGGTTAAATGCCAGGAATTTGGAACAGTGCAGAACAGCTTTCAAACGTCACATCTGTCTTATGATGAGAGATTGAATAGATTGGGCCTATACTCTTTGGAGTTTAGAAGAATGAGAGGTGATCTCATTGAAACGTACAAGATTGTGAAGGGGATTGATAGGGTAGATGCTGAGAGGTTGTTTCCCCCGGGCTGGAGTGTCTAGAACCAGGGACACAGTCTCAGGATAAGGGGTCGGCCATTTAAGACAGCGATGAGGAGGAATTTCTTTACTCAGAGGGTGGTGAATCTTTGGAATTCTCTGCCCCAGAGGGCTGTGGATGCTGAGTCGTTGAGTATATTCAAAGCTGAGTTCGATTGATTTTTGGAGTCTCAGGGAATCAAGGGATGTGGAGATCAGGCGGGAAAGTGGAGTTGAGGTCGCTGATCAGCCATGATCTTATTAAATGGCGGAGCAGGCTCGAGGGGCCGTAGGGTCTACTCCTGCTCCTATTTCTTACGTTCTTAAGTTCTTAAGAATGAACCTCATGGCTTGAGGAGCACGGAATTCATCTGGCGGAATTGACCGAGACAATTGCTCACCATTTCAGAGAGGCTTGAGCTGAATCAAGAGCCATTCTGACAAAGGCTAACTGATCCTTCACAGGCTTTCTTGGTTTATACAAGTTGCACTGTTGCTTCAGGCTACTATTTATTTGTCAACAAAAAGTTATTTTTTTTTTAACACCCGTACATTTCAGCTTTGTGTGCTGTCAACCCCAACTTGAAGAGAACTTGTAAAATTGTGTGAGAATATGCTTAACTAAATTAGCAGATTTCAACTATATTGGTAATTGCTAGCACAGGAAAGTGCAGTCAGAGCAATGAGTGCCCCAGGAACGAGTATCACAGGGACACACAGAGATTGAACAGATGGGGCCTATACTCTCTGGAATTTAGGAGAATGAGAGGTGATCTCATTGAAACATATAGGGACTGGGTTTTCGGTTGTCTGAGGCCTCAGTTAGCGGCCAGAGGGGGTGTTAATGGGAGCGTTAGAGCTTAGCGACCGGGCGTTTAGCGTTTAGCGCCCGGATGGAAAATTCATGAGAGGCTCACCGGGGGCGCAAACCGCTAGCGCCCGGCTGCTGACGATCGCTCCGATCCTGACGTATTCCCGGTGCAATGCCCACGCTCGCGCCCCGGTCGGTAAATTCGGTGCGCGCGCCTCACTGAGCGCCCGCCAATAACAACGTCTGGAAAACCAGTCGGTGCAGGCTTCCACAGTCGCTGGTTAACTGGTGGCTGCTTAAAGGGATGAGGGAACGCTTCCCTCGGAGGTCACAGTCAGTGCAAGGTTTACACACAGCTCGGTGCGTGAGTCTCCCAGTTTGCAGCGGCAGACAGACATAACAGTACGGGGGGGGGAAAACAAGTGATTGGGATAACTTTAATGGGGGCATTACTATGCCGTGCCTTTAAGACTCGACTTTCCCGGGATCTGATTCGGAGTTCCGTGCATGCGCAGTGGGCCCGCACAATGTACCGACCAAACTTTCGTAATCGCCCCCCCCCAAAGCTCTGGTGCGCGATGGCCGATTTAGTGCTCCTGTCAGCTCTTCGAGCGATTCAAACTCATTTCTGGGCGGGAGGCGCAAACTTTTTCAAGGCGCTAAAATTACCGCCCCGCCTGGGTTAACACCCCAAATGAGGAGCGACCAAATTCCCCCCCCGCCAAATCTTCTTAAGGGGATTGACAGGGTAGATGCTGAGAGGTTGTTTCCCCTGACCGGGGAGTCTAGAACCAGAGGTCACTGTCTCAGGATAAGGGGTCGGCCATTTAGGACCGAGATGAGGAGAAATCTCTTCACTCAGAGGGTGGTGAATCTCTAGAATTCTCTACCTCGGAGGGCTGTGGAGGCTCAGTCGTGGAGTATATCCAAGGCAGAAATTGATAGATTTCTGGATTCTAAGGGAATCAAGGGATATGGGAATTGGGCGGAAAGTGAAGTTGAGGTTGAAGGTCAGCCATGATCTTATTGAATGGCGGAAAAGGCTCGAGGGGCCATGTGGCCTATTCCTGCTCCGAATTCTTATGTTCTTATGAGTATCACAGAGATACACACTCAGAGAACGAGAATCTCTGGGGAAACACACTCGGAGCACAGGTCGCCCAAGCTAAGAAAATGGCGTCCTTGGTTTTGAACCGGGAGCGATGCCCTGAGCAAATGCGACACGAGCGGGCACTGGTCGGAATCGAACTCATTAGCTGCTCACTGAATGGATGAAATTAACTTTGAATAGTCAGCAGACAGGGAATATGCTCCTGCTTGTGTCAGATGTGCCCGTAACAGACTGTCAAGGATGCCACTTCACAAAGGCACGAGACAGCGCCGAATGTGAGGCAGGACACCGCAACTGGGTCAAACCCCCCCGACAGGGTGGTTTCGGGCCGCCTCAGGGTTGCCCACTCCAGTTGGAATGTACCCCTGGAGCTTTCGTCACATGACCTCCCGCCTCCAGCCGCCCCGCCCCCACACACCCCCGCCATTGGTCCATCCTCGCCACGCCCCACCTCCCCCCGACCAAGCGGAAAGTGAGCAGACTCTCTGTGACCTGATTGGGTGCTTCCTGACTGCCAGTCAAACAACCTATCTTCTGCTCCGTTGGGCGGACCACATTGTCCGCATGCCCGACACGAGACTCCCTGAGCAAGCACTCTAATCTGAACTCCTACACGGCAAGCGAGCCCCAGGTGGGCAGAGGAAACGTTTCAAGGACACCCTCAAAGCCTCCTTGATAAAGTGCAACATCCCCACCGACACCTGGGAATCCCTGGCCAAAGACCGCCCTAAGTGGAGGAAGAGCATCCGGGAGGGCGCTGAGCACCTCGAGTCTCGTCGCCGAGAGCATGCAGAAATCAAGCGCAGGCAGCGGAAGGAGCGTGCGGCAAACCAGTCCCACCCTCCCTTTCCCTCAACCACTGTCTGTCCCACCTGTGACAGGGACTGTAATTCCCATATTGGACTGTTCAGTCACCTGAGAACTCACTTTTAGAGCGGAAGTAAGTCTTCCTCGATTTCGAGGGACTACCTGTGGTGACGATGAATTCCGCCCACCGCCAGAATTTTTTTTACGACTCGCAAAGGAAATTGAAAGGAATCGCAAATGTTTAACGCCCCCCCTATGATTTTTTTTCCCCCTTTCCCCCGAGCGTCCCGGAGATGAATCTTCAATTCCTAGCGACTCCAGGCCGATCCTGGAGAGAGGGTTGGTCAGCAAGCCCCAGGCGGTGACCATTTCGTCGAGCCCCGACGACGCGCGCTCGAACCGTTGACACGGGACGCTGCCGTCCTCTCGCGGCGGCCCGACCCCCTTCGAACCCCGGTCACAGCCTCGAGACTCACTCCCGCCTGTTGCCCTACGGAGCCCAATGGACCCAGAGTGTAAAGTGAGATGCAGAGCGGACCAGAGGGAAACACAACAGCTTTTGAGCGGTTGGGGTAGCGATGGTAGGCGCAGTTCCCGCCGATTCCGCCCCCTTGGACCTTACTCCCGTCGCTAGGCGGTGCTTAAGTCCCACCGTTGCCCCTGTTACAACGAAGGCCCCATCAGCACTTCTCCCCACACCACGTCAAAAAGTGGTCAGAATACCACATCATGATTGCATCGCACGATTGACTGCACTGAGCACAAAGGACACCACGCGATTTATTTATTTATTTTTTTGCTTTTTTTTTTGGTCCTCCCCTCGAGTTTTAGTTTTGGTTTTAAAAGCAGGTGACCGTTTTTGAAAAAAAAAACGAACAGAATCTCCTTAACTTAAATCGCCTCACGTTAAACAAATAAATTCAATCTTGCATCTGGTCAAGTCTTTGCACACGGAACCAATCAAGGAACCAAAATCATAGGTAAACCAAGCTTGCAGGTGTGGAGAGGAAGATCGGAAAAAAAAGCCAGAGAGAGAGGAGCAGCGAGTGAGATAGCCCAGGAAACCCGGTTGCTATGGGAGACATGAAGAAGGTTCTGGATAAAAAAAAAATCAGGCAGATGGCTCGTTTACGGACACACTGAGGCACCCATGGGTGAGGAATATCCCTGAGGAGGTAAAACAACATATCCCGCACGACTTTTACACTTACTGATGTCCCCATGTTAGGTATGTGATACAGGCTTAATGGCTGCTAGTTAGAGATAGCGTCGGAATTAATTCTTGGCTTATACATGTGACCCGCCTAGGGCCAGCACACCAGAGAAAAGGGGGCAAGGGATTAAACAATTATATAGGTACAAAAAACAAAGTGTTGGGGTTGGAACTGTGTATGTTATAGCTTTACCTTTTTGTTCCACTTCTATTTAAGCATCGGAAGAGAGAGAGAGTGAAAAAAGTGCAAGAAAAAAGAGAAAATAGATTAACATATTTTCGAGCACTGCAACCAGTGGAATAATTTTTCTTTTTTTTTAAAGTTGACGATTCAACAAACCTGTCACAGAATAATGAAATGGTTTTTGTTCTCGTGGAATATCCTTCATTTACTCCCAGAACTGAACAGCAATCTTGTGCAGAACTAATATTAGCGGCTAGCAGATCATTTACACAGTTTCGAGCGAGAGAGAGAAAGGGTTAGTCAAGAGACCCCCGTGTCTCCACAGGCTTTTGACAAGTCACAATTTCACAATCCCTTGGAAAAATGATGACAAGGTTGATTAAATGAGAACAGGATGGGTCGCCAGAAAATGGGGCCTGAGCCATTACCTACTTTGATTGAATAAAAGAAGAGGGTTCCATTAATTGAGGTTACACTTTGTGCTGACCCAGTGCCCATGTATCTGAGCAGAGGGCTGCATCTCACTTCACACTCTGCGCCAACTCGAGTCAATCCTATTGGACTTGTGAGCAACCAATCACTAGGCCCGGTGGTTACTTAGCAACCAGTTAAATTGGGGTGGGGGTGGGGTGGAGGATGTTAAGTGCTACTCCAACCATTGGCTAACCAGTTAAGGAGCTGATTGGTTCGGAATGATGATAGAACATGCTTTGACGTCACACCCACTGCACTGCCTGGTGTTGGCTTGTTTCCGTATTGACGCCCTTGTCAAATCTCTTGACATCTTTCCGCGGAGACATCTGGGACCGCCTCATTCACCACTTCCGGACTCTAACCTGCTTCGCTATCACTCCAAAGGGTTGATAAAACCCCATGGGTTTTGTCCATGATCTTATTTTCTGTGTCGCTGTAACCCGTTTCACCATTTTGTTATCGAATTGATTAAGTTATTGGCTGTCTTACTCTCAACACAGACCCGGCTACTGCTGTGCATGATCCACTCACTCAATGCAGATGCTTCAAACTCAGTGGGTTCAGGCCAAAGCACAGCTGCGTTACCGTAGCGACTGCATGACGTCGAAGCATCCAACACTGGAATGAGGCTTCGTCCCAACATTATGATCAATTTCACAAGCGATGCAATGGCAAGTTTAACAGGGGAGGGAGTGGCCACAGGTAATGAAATGGACTGTCTAACAGATTGGATAGTGGAGACTATAATGGTTAAAGCAAGGGACAACCTGATAAGTAATGGTGAGGGGAGTCTAACGGGCATTGGGAGAAGGGTCTGACAGGCATCGGAGAGAAGGGTCTAATGGACAATGGAGAGAAGGGTCTAATGGACAATGGAGAGGAGGGTCTAATGGACAATGGAGAGACGGGTCTGATGGGCAATGGAGAGACGGGTCTGATGGGCAATGGAGAGACGGGTTTAATAGACAGAGAAGGGTCTGATGGACAATGGAGAGAAGGGTTTAATAGACAGAGAAGGGTCTGATGGACAATGGAGAGGAGCGTCTGATGGACAATGGAGAGAAGGGTTTAATAGACAGAGAAGGGTCTGATGGACAATGGAGAGAAGGGTTTAATAGACAGAGAAGGGTCTGATGGACAATGGAGAGGAGCGTCTGATGGACAATGGAGAGAAGGGTTTAATAGACAGAGAAGGGTCTGATGGACAATGGAGAGAAGGGTTTAATAGACAGAGAAGGGTCTGATGGACAATGGAGAGCAGTGTCTAATGGACAATGGAGAGAAGGGTTTAATAGACAGAGAAGGGTCTGATGGACAATGGAGAGGAGGGTCTAATGGACAATGGAGAGACGGGTCTGATGGGCAATGGAGAGGAGGGTCTAATGGACAATGGAGAGGAGGGTCTAATGGACAATGGAGAGACGGGTCTGATGGACAATGGAGAGGAGCGTCTGATGGACAATGGAGAGACGGGTCTGATGGACAATGGAGAGGAGCGTCTGATGGACAATGGAGAGGAGGGTCTAATGGACAATGGAGAGACGGGTCTGATGGACAATGGAGAGGAGCGTCTGATGGACAATGGAGAGGAGCGTCTGATGGACAATGGAGAGAAGGGTTTAATGGACAGAGAAGGGTCTGATGGACAATGGAGAGCAGTGTCTAATGGACAATGGAGAGGAGGGTCTAATGGACAATGGAGAGACGGGTCTGATGGACAATGGAGAGGAGCGTCTGATGGACAATGGAGAGGAGCGTCTGATGGACAATGGAGAGAAGGGTTTAATGGACAGAGAAGGGTCTGATGGACAATGGAGAGCAGTGTCTAATGGACAATGGAGAGGAGGGTCTAATGGACAATGAAGAGTTGGGTCTGATGGACAATGGAGAGGGGACTCTGATGGACAATGGAGAGGAGGGTCTAATAGGTTAGGGGCTGGAGCGTCAAACAGGCAATGGAGTGTTTACCAAGTGATGGAGAGAAGAGTTTAACACGTGACAGAGTGAGCAGTCTAAGAGATGTTGGAGATGGGATTCTAACAGGAGAGAGGGTGGTGCGTGTAAGAGGAGAAATAGTGGAGGGTCTGAAAGGAGAAGGAGTGGTGAAAATACGGGGTGGATGGAGAGGAGGGAGCAATGTGAGTCTCGCAGGGGAAGGAGAGGAGAGTTTAAAAGGGGAGCGAGTGAAGAGTTTAGAAGGAAAAGGAAGAGAAGAGCCTTACAGAAGCAGAGGTGGGGAGTGCCCAAGCAGGAAGGAGTGGAGAGAACCGGAAATGGAGTGCAGAGTGGAAGAGGTGATGGAGAAGAGAGTGTTACACGTGACAGAGTGCAGTGTCTAATGGGAGAGGAATCCAGGTGGGCAGTTGTGACTCTGCACAGGTCCCTAACTGGTTGCCTGGTTACAGTGAATGGCCTTGAGATTGGACAGTCGCAACTCACATTGGGCCTGTGTCCTTTGCAACGATGGAAGTGCACATGAATAATTATCCTGCACAGCATTATAAAGCCCAGGCATATAAAACATAGCACCGTGACACAATCTGTATTGCTCTATACAATCATGATGCATGGGACTGTGATAACTGGTAACACTGCAGAGACGGCTGTGTGTAGCTGATGGATTGCACTGTTCTGCAATCAAGAGGCCTGAATATATAATAACGTGCAGTACTTTAACACAATTTCCATCAAAAGAACAGACAATAAAAAGCAGTAATACATATGGGCATATGATAATGATTAATTTTGCAATCGACTTTGGAATATTGGCCTTTAAACCATTCTGGAGCACAAGTACAGAACATATTGGTAATTGTTGGTTGCCCAATAAGATATGATGCACTTGAAGCTTTTATTACCTCTGTCACAATCCCAAATGTATTTGTTTGATGTGGAATGCATTAAAAAAAAATGTTGAATTGTACTTCACACACAGGACAGGAGGAATTAGAGGCAGGCACACTGTTCAAAGAGAGAGGAGTCTTACTGAGAAATGGAACATTGCACTGCTGAGCAAACAGTCATTGGAGGGGCTCTCAGGGTGGGCTGCAATAAGTGTGAAGCTTCCCTCAGCCCTGTTCTGACTCAGGCCCTAGTTCTCAGCCACGGAACGTCTCTTCAGACACTTTTGTCGACATGGTGTCTCCAACACCAGAGCTGTACACATAGCGCAGATTGGATCCAGAATAGGATCAACTTTCTACACTGAGACCGCTCTCAATCAACTAAGAAACATTCATAAGAAATAAGAGCAGGAGTCGGCCATTCGGCCCCTCGAGCCTGCTCCGCCATTCAATAAGATCATGGCCGATCATCGACCTCAACCCCACTTTCCCGCCTGATCCCCATACCCCTTGATTCCCCCAGACTCCAAAAATCTATCTTTCTCAGCCTTGAATATATTCAGAGACTCAGCATCCACAGCCCTCTGGGGCAGAGAATTCCAAAGATTCATAACCCTCTGACTGAAGAAATTCCTCCTCATCTCTGTCTTAAATGGCCGACCTCTTATCCTGAGACTGTGACCCCTGGTTCTAGACTCTCCAGCCCGGGGGAAACAAACTCTCAGCATCTACCCTGTCAATCCTCTTCAGAATCTCGTATGTTTCAATGCGATCACCTCTCATTCTTCTAAACTCCAGAGAATATTGGCCCATTCTACACAATCTCTCATCACAAGACAGCCCTCTCATCCCAGGAATCAATCCAGTGAACCTCCGTTTTACCGCCTCCAAGGCAAGTGTATCCTTCCTTAGATAAGGAGACCAGAACTCTGCACAGTGCTCGAGGTACTAAGAGGGTCCAAACTCAAAACACTGACTGCAAGCAATCAGACTGAGACTCTCCAGAACCCAATACGATGACTGCAAGGAATGGGACTTGGACTTAGACCGTCCAAACGCAATACCCTCAATAGCGGGAGTGAGACCATCCAAAGTCACCAATCCAACTTTAAAGAATGGGACTGAGGACCATTCGAAACAACTAGATTTATAGTATTAGGCAGTCCCTCGTATCGAGGATGACCTGCTTCCACACCAAAAAGGGATGAGTTCACAGCTGTCTCAAATGAGGGACCTGACATTCTAGGTAACTACATGTTGAAGGGTGGAAGATGCCTGTGCGTGGATTCTTTTAACGTAGGGTGCCCGTTGCACACCAGCCACCACACGGGCTTGACAGAGCTCGGTCTTGGTCCAGTGGCAAGGGTTAACCAGGACGACTGGAGACCAAGCTCTGCTGCACGGGCCTAGCGCGCACGCATGCTCCTACTATCCATGGATCGCAGTGTGGGCTGGCCCGTGCTGCACCTGGGCCACTAGATTTAGGGCGTTAGTCGCAGAAGGAAAAATATCCTTCACCCTATCGGTCTGATCTATTTATAAACTCATGGTGAAAAGGATTATTGCCACGGCAACCCACTGCATTCCCTCTCTCTCTCCATCAGAGAAAAGGACTATTCCCTCTCCTGCCGACACTCATTTGTAATTCCTGTCTTGGGATTCAACATTTTTAACCCAGTTGCCGATTGGTGTAAGGTGACCTGGGGGGGATGGTAGCATGGTGGTTAAGTTACTGGACTAATGATCCAGAAGTCTGGACTAATGATCCAGAGATGTGAGTTCAAATCCCACCATGGCAGCTGGGGAATTTAAATTCAGTTAGTTAAATAAATCCGGAATAAAAAGATAATGGTGACCATGAAACTACCGGATTGTAAAAAATCCATCTGGTTCACTAACGTCCTTTAGGGAAAGAAATCTGCTGCCCTTACCCGGCCTGAGCCGATAGGTGACTCCAGACCCACAGCAATGTGGTTGGCTTTTCACTGCCCCTCTGAAATGGCCCAGCGAGCCACTCCGTTGGACCAAACCAAAGTGGGAGCACCTTCACCTTCACCACACGGACTGCAGCGGTTCAAGAAGGCGGCTCACCACCACCTTCTGAAAGGCAGTCAGGGATGGGCAATGAATGATGGTCTTGCCAGCGACGCCCACATCCCATGAACGAATTTAAAAAAAAATTCTCTGCAGTCCAGGTCAAAACTGGTCCTACTTCGCGCTCTTTTGTCACCCACCCACGCGCAAGTGGATTTTGAGGGATTTATCTGCTTTGTCCTATCTCCTAGCGGGGGGGGGGGGGGGAAATTTGGTCGCATCTCACTTGGGGCAGTAACCCAGGCGGGGCGGTAATTTTGAAAAAGTTTGTGCCTCCCGCCCAGAAATTCGTCAGAATCGGCCGAAGAACTGACAGGGGCGATAAATCAGCCGTTGCACACTGAGCTGGGGGGGCGCTAACGAAAATGGCGGCACTAAATTTAACCGAGTCATTGTGTGGAACTCCGATTCAGATCCCGGAAAAGCCGAGTCTTAAAGGGCCGGCATAGTAATGCCCCCATTAAAGTTTTCCCAATCACTTGTTTTCCCCCCCCGCACTGTTATGTCTGTCTGCTGCTGCAAACTGGGAGGCTCACGCACCGAGCTGTGTGTAAACGTTGTGACCGCCGAGGGAAGCGCTTCCTCATCCCTTTAAGCAGCCGCCAATTAACGACTCTGCGAGCCTGGGCTCACTGTTTTTCCAGATGTTGTTCTTGGTGGGCGCTCAATGAGGCGCACGCACCGAACTTACCGACCGAGCCGCAAGCGTGGGCATTGGGATCGTAGCGATCGTCAGCAGCCGGTTGCTAGTAGTTTGCGCCCCTGGTGAACCTCGAATGAATTTTCCATCGGGGCGCTAAACGCAGCACTCCCGGTCGGAAACTTCTTGCACTCCCATTAATGCCCGCTCTGGTCGCTAACTGAGACCTTTGACAGCCGAAAATCCAGCCCTAGCTGGTTAAAAGGTTTGGTCCTCCCTCTTTGGCGATCCTGAACAAAGATGGCTGCGGGACTTAGTGAGCGGAGGGCAAGGCCCATGGACCACTCCGTGCCACCTGCATGCGGGTCTCAGGTCTAACCTGTACCACAGAGCTCTGGTCTCGACAGCCCACGACCCCTGCTGGCAAATTTCCCACAACAGCTCTGGACACTAGGTCGGGACGCAGCATTATTACAAAAGGATTTGAGTTTAAGAATAAAGACGCCTTCCTGCAATTATATCGGGCCCTGGTGAGACCACAACTGGAGTATTGTGGACAGTTTTGGTCTCCTTACCGAAGGAAGGATATACTTGCCATAGAGGGAGTGCAACGAAGGTTCACCAGACTGATTCCTGGGATGGGGGGATTGTCCTATGAGGAGAGATTGAGCTGACTAGGCCTATATTCTCTAGAGTTTAGAAGAATGGGGTGATCTCATTGAAACAAAATTCTTACAGGGTTTGACAGGGTAGATGCAGGGAGGATGTTTCCCCTGGCTGGGGAGTCTAGAACCAGGGGTCACAGTCTCAGAATAAGGGGTCGGCCATTTAGGGCTGAGATGAGGAGAAATTTCTTCACTCAGAGGGTGGTGAATCTTTGGAATTCTCTACCCCAGAGGGCTGTGGAAGCTCAGTCTTTGAGTATATTGAAGACAGATTTTTGGATATTAAGGGAATCAAGGGATTATAGGGACAGTGCAGGAAAGTGGAGTTGAGGTGCCGTGATCTTATTGAATAGTGGAGCATGCTCGAGGGGCCGAATAGCCTATTCCTGCTGGTAATTCTTATGTTCTTATGTGCTGACTGGCCCATTGGAGAGCGGGGGACCCGGGAAGGGTGGGGGGGGGGCGGAGCCTTAAAATATGGGGGTGGAGGGGGCTTTAAATAAAAATTATCGGGATGTGAGCCTCTTGGTAAGGCCAGCATTTATTGTCCATCCTGCGATGTCCTGGATACAGCAGAGTGACTTGTTAGGCCACTAGAGGGCAGGTAAGAGTCAACCATGTTGTTGTGGAGCTGGAGTCACCTACTGGCCAGACTGGGTAGAGACAGCAGATTTCCTTCCCGAAAGGATAATACTGAACCAGTTTGGTTTTTATGACAATTCGAAAGCTTTATGGTCGCTTTTAATGATGCCAGCTTTTTATTTCCAGGTTTAAAATATGTAAATCAAATTCTCAAACAGCAATGGTGGGATTTAAACTGACGTTTCTTGGTTACAAATAACCAGTACCATAACCACTACACTACCATAACCGTATATATCCCTAACCCAGACAGGTCAGTGGTGATGGTCAAGCACTCCGAGGTCAGATATAACATGGGTTAGATACAGAGTAAAGCTCCCTCTACACTGTCCCATCAAATACTCCCAGGGCAGGTACAGCACGGGTTAGATACAGAGTAAAGCTCCCTCTACACTGTCCCATCAAACACTCCCAGGGCAGGTACAGCACGGGTTAGATACAGAGTAAAGCTCCCTCTACACTGTCCCATCAAACACTCCCAGGGCAGGTACAGCACGGGGTTAGATACAGAGTAAAGCTCCCTCTACACTGTCCCATCAAACACTCCCAAGGCAGGTACAGCACGGGTTAGATACAGGGTAAAGCTCCCTCTATACTGTAGAATCAATATGCAATAGACCCAGCCTTGGAATAATAGCTACACCTGTCCCAGAGCATCAGTGGGACATTTTCTGAGTGACAGACTTGGGCTGGGTATTTGCTGTGGTCACTAGGACTGAGGTCGCCCATGCCTATTTCACCTAGGACCTTTACAGTCAGTGGAGACATTCAGCCTAGGCTGGACTTGACCATCAGTGATGCTGGAACTTGACAGAGGTATTACTAGCTAGCCCCGTTCTCTTTGATTTTGAGGACTCGATACAGAAGTCTGCAGGAGTGTTGCTTCTGATGAATTTGACAGAAGCCATCTTCAATCATTCACGAGGCATTCATTCAAATGCAGGAGTTAAGTCCAATAACATGCTAGCCTGAACATAATATTAGCTGTCTTGTATGTGCCATTTACTCCAACACGGATATGAATGATATGAGCGAGATACAGTCAAGGTAGCAGCTAATGTTGTCATCACCAGAGATAGGCACTGAAAACAGTGTCAGTCCCAATCGCTCTGCATATTCTCTGCTTCTCACCTCTGAGAGCAGGGCCGGTAATGTCAGTGAACACTGGTAACTGGCGTGGTGTTCACTATTACTGTGTGTGTTATCACTATTAATGTGTGTGTTATACTATTAATGTGTGTGTTATCACTATTACTGTGTGTTATCACTATTAAAATGTGTGTTACCACTATTACTGTGTGTGTTACCACTATTACTGTGTGTGTTATCACTATTACTGTGTGTTATCACTATTAAAATGTGTGTTACCACTATTACTGTGTGTGTTATCACTATTACTGTGTGCTATCACTATTAAAATGTGTGTTACCACTATTACTGTGTGTTATCACTATTAATGTGTGTGTTATTACTATTACTGTGTGTGTTATCACTATTACTGGTGTGTTATCATTATTACTGTGTGTGTTCTCACTATTACTGGTGCCTTATCACGATTATTGTGTGTGTTCACACTATTACTGAGTGCATTATCAGGATTACCGTGTGTGTTATCACTATTACTGTGTGTTTTCTGTCACTATTACTGTATGTTATCACTGTTTTTGGCATATTATCACCATTACCAATGATTTTAACCTCCATATTGATTGGATAAATCAAATTGATCAGGGTAGCCTTGAGGAAGGGTTCATAGAGTGCATAAGGGACGGATTCCTTGAGCAGTGTGTAACGGAACCAAGGGGGCAGGCTATCTTAGATCTGGGCCTGTGTAAAGAGACAGGATTAATAAACAATCTCCTCGGAAAGGATCCCCTTGGAATGAGTGATCATAGAATGATTGAATTTCAAATTCAGATGGAGGGTGAGAAAGTTGGCTCTCTAACTAGTGTATTAAACTTAAATAAAGGAGACTATGAAGGTATGAGGGCAGAGTTGGGTAAAGTGGACTGGGAAAATAGATTAAAGTGTAGGACGGTTGATGAACAGTGGTGTACATTTAAGGAGATATTTCACAACTCTCAAGAAAAATATATTCCAATGAGGAGGAAAGGGTGTAAGAGAAAAGATAGCCATATGTGGCTAACTAAAGAAATAAAGGACGGTATCCAATTAAAAACAAGGGCAAACAAAGTGGCCAAAACTAGTGGGAGGACAGAAGATTGGGAAGTGTTTAAAA
This sequence comes from Pristiophorus japonicus, assembly GCF_044704955.1. Taxonomy (NCBI): domain Eukaryota; kingdom Metazoa; phylum Chordata; class Chondrichthyes; family Pristiophoridae; genus Pristiophorus; species Pristiophorus japonicus. The sequence goes on along the minus strand of NC_092000.1, from coordinate 25,448,780 downwards.
GCCAACAAAGAATCACTAAAAAAATGAATAAGAAAGGGAAGTAAACTAGCACGAAATATAAAAACAGATAGCTTTCTATAGGTATATAAAAAGGAAAAGAGTGGCTAAAGTAAATGTTGGTCCCTTAGAGGACGAGACCGGGGAATTAGTAATGGGGAACATGGAGATGGCAGAAACTCTGAACAAATATTTTGTATCAGTCTTTACGGTAGAGGACACTAACAATATTCCTACAGTGGATAGTCAAGGGGCTACAGAGGGGGAGAAACTTAACACAATCACAGTCACTAAGGAGGTGGTGCTCAGTAAAATAATGGGACTAAAGGCAGATAAATCTCCTGGACCTGATGGCTTGCATCCTAGGGTCTTAAGAGAAGTAGCGGCAGGGATAGTGGATGCATTGGTTGTAATTTACCAAAATTCCCTGGATTCTGGGGAGATCCCAGCAGATTGGGAAACTGCAAATGTAACGCCCCTATTTAAAAAAGGAGGCAGACAAAAAGCAGGAAACTATAGACCAGTTAGCCTAACATCAGTGGTTGGGAAAATGTTGGAGTTCATTATTAAAGAAGCAGTAGCAGGACATTCAGCCAGGCAGAGTCAACATGGATTTATGAAGGGGAAGTCATGTTTGACAAATTTGCTAGAATTCTTTGAGGATGTACCGAACAGGGTGGATAAAGGGGAACCAGTGAATGTGGTGTATTTGGACTTCCAGAAGGCATTTGACAAGGTGTCACATAAAAGGTTACTGCACACAATAAAAGTTCACAGGGTTGGGGGTAATTTATTAGCATGGATAGAGGATTGGCTAACAAACAGAAAACAGAGAGTCGGGATAAATGGTTCATTCTCGGGTTGGCAATCAGTAACCAGTGGGGTGCCACAGGGATCAGTGCTGGGACCCCAACTATTTACAATCTATATTAACGACTTGGAGGAAGGGACCGAGTGTAACGTAGCCAAGTTTGCCGACGATACGAGATGGGAGGAAAAGTAATGTGTGAGGAGAACACAAAAAATTTGCAAAAGGACATAGACAGGTTAAGTGAGTGGGAAAAAATTTGGCAGATGGAGTATAATATTGGAAAGTGTGAGGTCATGCACTTTGGCAGAAAAAAATCAAAGAGCAAGTTATTATTTAAATGGAGAAAGATTACAAAGTGCTGCAGTACAGCGGGACCTGGGGGTACTTGTGCATGAAACACAAAAGGTTAGTATGCAGGTACAGCAAGTGATCAGGAAGGCCAATGGAATCTTGGCCTTTATTGCAAAGGGGATGGAGTATAAAAGCAGGGAAGTCTTGCTACAGTTATATAGGGTATTGGTGAGGCCACCAGGGTTTTGGTTTCCATATTTAACAAAGGGTATACTTGCTTTGGAGGCAGTTCAGAGAAGGTTCACTAAGTTGATTCCAGAGATGAGGGGGCTAACTTATGAGGAAAGGTTGAGTAGGTTGGGCCTCTACTCATTGGGATTCAGAAGAATGAGAGGTGATCTTATCGAAACGTAGTCAATTATGAGGGGGCTTTACAAGGTAGATGCAGAGAGGATGTTTCCACTGATAGGGTAGACTAGAACTAGAGGGCACAATCTTAGAATAAGGGGCCGCCCATTTATAACAGAGATGAGGTGAAATTTGTTCTCTCAGAGTGTTTTGGATCTGTGGAATTCGCTGCCTCAGAGAGCTGTGGAAGCTGGGACATTGAATAAATTTAAGACAGAAATAGACAGTTTCTTAAACGATAAGGGAATAAGGGGTTCTGGAGAGCAGGCAGGGAAGTGGACCTGAGTCCATGACTGGATCAGCCATGATTGTATTAAATGGCGGAGCAGGCTCGAGGGGCCGTATGGCCTACTCCTGCTCCTATTTCTTATGTTGTTATGTTCTTATGTATTATCACTATTACTGTGTGTGTGATCACTATTACTGGTGTGTTCGTTATTACTGTGCATGTTATCATTATTACTGCATGTATTACTGGTGTGTTATCTTTATTACTGAATGTATTTTCATTATTACTGGTGTGTTATCACTATTACTGTGTGTGTTATCACTATTACTTTGTGTGTTATTACTATTACCGGTGCGTTATCACCATTACTGTGTGCGTTATCACTATTATTTGTACATAATCATTATTACTGTGTGTACTTTCACTATTACTGTGTGTGTTACAACTATTATTGTGTGTTATTACTATTACTGGTGTGTTATCACTATTACTGAATGCGTTATCACTATTACTGTGTGTGCTATCTCTATTATTGAGTGTGTTATTACGATTACTGTACATGTTTTCTCTCACTATTACTGCATGTTATCACTGTTATTGGTGTATTATCACCATGACCAGTGGGTATTATCACTTATTATGTATGTTATCACTATTAACATGTATAATATCACTATTACTGGTGTGTTATCACTATTACTGAATGTGTTATCACTATTACTGTGTGTGTTATCATTATTGGTGTGTGTTATCACTATGACTGTGTGTTTTCATTATTACTCTGTGTGTTATCACTATTACTGGGGCGCTATCACCATTACTGTGGCGTTATCACTATTACTATGGTGTTATCACTATTACTGTGTCTGTTATCATTATTACTGAGCGTGTTATCACTATTACTGTGTCTGTTATCACTATTACTGAGTGCATTATCACTATTACTTTGTGTGTTATCACTATTATTTTTTGTGATATCACTATTACTGTGTGTGTTATCACCATTACTGTGTGTGTTATCACGATTACAGAGTGCATTATCACTATTACTGTGTGTGTTATCACTATTACTGGTGTGTTATCTTTATTACTGTGTGTATTTTCACTATTACTGTATGTGTTTTCACTATTGCTGTGTGTGTTATCACTATTACTGTGTGTGTTATCACTATTACTGTGTGTGATTTCACTATTACTGAGTGTGTTATCACAATTACTGGTGCATTATCACTATTACTGTGTGTTATCACCATTACTGTGTGCTTTATCACTATTACTGTGTATATTATCATTATTACTGTATGTGTTATCACTATTACTGTGTGTTATCACAATTACTGGTGCATTATCACTATTACTATGTGTGTTATCACCATTACTGTGTATATTATCATTAATACTGTTTGTGTTATCACTATGACTGCATGTGCTTTCACTATTACTGTGTGTGTTATCACTATTACTCTACAGTATCACCATTACTGCATGTATTTTCACTATTACTGGGTGTTATCATGATTACTTTGTGTGTTTTCACCATTACTGTGTGTATTATCACTATTACAGTGTGCGCTATCACTATTACTGTGTGTGTTATCACTAGTACTGTGTGTGTTATCACTAGTACTGTGTGTGTTATCACTATTACAGTGTGTGTCATCAGTATTACTGTGTGTTATCACTATTACCGTATGTGTTATTACAATTACTGGTGTGTTATCACCATTACTGTGTTTGTTATCACTATTACAGTGTGCGCTATCACTATTACTGTGTGTGTTATCACTAGTACTGTGTGTGTTATCACTAGTACTGTGTGTGTTATCACTATTACAGTGTGTGTCATCAGTATTACTGTGTGTTATCACTATTACCGTGTGTGTTTTCACTATTATGTTATGTTTCACTATTACTGAGTGTGTTATCACTATTACTGTGTGTTATCACTATTACTGTGTGTGTTATCACTATTACTGGTGTGTTATCACTATTACTGTGTGTTATCACTATTACTGTGTGTGTTATCACTATTACTGTGTGTTATCAGTATTACTGTGTGTTATCACTATTATCGTGTATGTTTTCACTATTACTGTATGTTTTCACTATTACTGAGTATGTTATCACTATTACTGAGTATGTTATCACTATTACTGTGTGTTATCACTATCACTGTGTGTTATCACTATTACTGTGTGTTATCACTATTATCGTGTATGTTTTCACTATTACTGAGTATGTTATCACTATTACTGAGTATGTTATCACTATTACTGTGTGTTATCACTATTACTGTGTGTTATCACTATCACTGTGTGTTATCACTATTAGTATGTGTTATCACTATCAACAGCGTTTTATCACTCAGTTACTGACAGTGCCACCAGCATTACTGAAAAGCTGATGCTGGGTTAGAGAACTGATACAACAAGGAGACAGACAGTCGGCGGGAGATGACAGAGAGACAGACAGTGGGGAGACACAATATGCCGACAGACGGGGGACGCTGAGCCACATAGCTGGACAGATGCAATACAGTCACTAACAGCGGTGTGCCTGATTATGGTGGAGACCTATTCCATTTCCCAGAACAATCCTCCTCCACCCTGACCAAGGCATGCATGTGATATGGAAAGGAAAAAAGAGAAGCATTTGTACGTGAATTAAAAGGAAAGATCTATACATATCTGAGACAGGGAGTCTGCATCCTGTTTATTGCAGTAAAATATTAATTGTTAATATTGATAAACTGCTAAGACCCTTTCTGCTCTGTTAAATTACACTGTGCACTTAGTGACATCACTATCGTGAAATCGATTCTCAGCAATAAACTGCTCAGCGGAGATTCCACTATAGAGAGAGTGGAGGGCAAGAAACAGAGGAGGGAGAGGTAAGAGAGAGAGAGGTTAATGAGGAGAAAAATAGAAGTTGAGAGAGAGTGTCAGTGCAAGTGAGAGGAGAGAGAGACAAATTATGAGTTTGAGAATGAGAATAGTTCCCAACTATTTACAATCTATATAAACGACTTGGAAGAAGGGACTGAGTGTAACGTAGCCAAGTTTTCTGACGTTACAAAGATGTGAGGAAAAGCAATGTGTGAGGAGGACACAAAAAAATCTGCAAAAGGACATAGACAGGCTAAGTGAGTGGGCAAAAATTTGGCAGATGGAGTATAATGTTAGAAAGTGTGAGGTCATGCACTTTGGCAGAAAAAATCAAAGAGCAAGTTATTATTTAAATGGAGAAAGATTGCAAAGTGCTGCAGTACAGCGGGACCTGGGGATACTTGTGCATGAAACACAAAAGGATAGTATACAGGTACAGCAAGTGATCAGGAAGGCCAATGGAATTTTGGCCTTTATTGCAAAGGGGATGGAGTATAAAAGCAGGGAAGTCTTGCTACAGCTATACAGGGTATTGGTGAGGCCACACCTGGAATACTGCGTGCAGTTTTGGTTTCCATATTTATGAAAGGATGTACTTGCTTTGGAGGCAGTTCAAAGAAGGTTCACTAGGTTGATCCCAAGGGGGTTGACTTATGAGGAAAGGTTGAGTAGGTTGGGCCTCTACTCATTTTGAATTCAGAAGAATGAGAGGTGATCTTATTGAAACGTATAAGATTATAAGGGGGCTTGACAAGGTGGATGCAGAGAGGATGTTTCCACTGATGGGGGAGACTAGAACTAGAGTGTATAATCTTAGAATAAGGAGCCGCCCATTTAAAACTGAGATGAGGAGAAATTTCTTCTCTCAGAGGATTGTGGATCTGTGGAATTCGCTGCCTCAGAGAGCTGTGGAAGCTGGGACATTGAATAAATTTAAGACAGAAATAGACAGTTTCTTAAACGATAAGGGAATAAGGGGTTATGGAGAGCAGGCAGGGAAGTGGACCTGAGTCCATGATCGGATCAGCCATGATCGTATTAAATGGCGGAGCAGGCTCGAGGGGCCGTATGGCCTACTCCTACTCTTATTGCTTATGTTCTTACGTAAAAGAGATGAGAGATTAGCGAGAAAATTTAAAGAAAGAAAGACTTGCATTTATATAGCGTCTTTCACGACCACCGGACATCTCAAAGCAATTTACAGCCAATGAAATACCTTTGGAGTGTAGTCACTGTTGTAACATGGGAAATGCAGCAGCCAACTTGCGCACAGCAAGCTCCCACAAACAGCAATGTGATAATGTCCAGATAATCTGTATTTTTTGTTATGTTAATTGAGGGTTAAATTTAGAGAGATGATAGAATTAAAAGAGTATGAGAAGAGACGTATGATAGAAGAGATTAGGAGGAGGGCGTGTAAGAGTAGTGAGTGAGTGATTGAGGTGAGAGAGAGAGGGGAGTGACTTGTGTGGTACTTGGCTATTAACTGAACACTAAAATAAAAAGAGAAATTGCTGGAAATAGCAGGTCAGGCCGCATCTGTGGAGAGAGAAACAGAGTTTACGTTTCAGGTTGTGACCTTTCGTCAGAACTGGAAAAGGTTAGAGATATAACAGGTTTGAACTAAGTACAGAGGCTCGACCCTATTCAATACTCTCTGATGTTTTCAAACTAATGCAACATGATAAAAAATAAATGTAATGTCAAGGTAGACCAGTACCTAAGTGACAAAGATGTGCAATATTCAATCCTTTAACAAAGCCTGTCACTTTAATTCTCCGCTCCACTCGCACTCTGACCTCTCCGCCCTCGGTCTCCTGCACTGTTCCAAGCTCAAGGAACACACCTCATCTTTTGTACCCCTTCTGGATTCGCCATCAACGTGAACAATTTCAGACCATAACCTCTGCTCTATTTATTCCAGGTGGCTGCTGTTGATGATTCTGCCATTCCCATTCACACCTCTTCGAGACTCATCTTATGTTTCCTTTCTTGTCCCGTTACAATCACCCCCTCGCTTTATGCTACCGTATCTTTTGTCGTTTAATCACTCCTTCCTTCCACCCTATCACAGACTTTCCCCTTTGTTCTAAAACAGATGATCTGGTCATGATCACATGGCTGTGTGTGGGAGCTTGCTGTGCACAAATTGGCTGCCGCGTTTCCCACATTACAACAGTGACTGCACTCCAAAAGCATTTAATTGGCTGTAAAGCGCTTTGGGACGTCCGGCGGTTGTGAAAGACGCTATGTAAATGCAAGTCTTTTCCTCCCCCCAGCCTTTCCCTGCCCCCGCACTTGCTTAAAACCCGTTAAATCTCTAACTTTTTCCAGTTCTGCCGAAGGGTCATCGACCTGAAATGTTAACTCTGTTTCTCTCTCCACAGATGCTGCCCGACCCGCTGAGATTTCCAGCATTTTTTGCTTTTATTTCATTGTTGGGGTAATTGATTTTACCTTGTAATGCTGAGGGGGTAACGTGATATGGATGGTATTTCCAGATGGTTAACTAAACATTGAGAAGGTACCTGATGGGAGTAAGCACATTGCAGTAATTACACATCCTGTTGTTATGTTGTGGGAATGTTCTGAGGGTCGGGAAATAAAAGGAGTTAGTTACTGCTACACCAATCTGAGTGGTTATTTGCACATAACCGAGAGAAGGTGTGTATGGGAAGAGAGTGAGTGAGCAAAGAGAGTAAGCGTGAAGAGAGAGAGAGAGAGAATGTATGAGTGAGGGGAGAAAATGAGTGAGAGGAGAGAGAGAAAGATTGAATGAGTGAGAGGAGAGAGAGAGAGAGAATGAATGAGTGAGGGGAGAGAATGAGTGAGGGGGGAGAGAGAGAGAGAGAATGAATGAGTGAGGGGAGAGAATGAGTGAGGGGGGAGAGAGAGAGAGAATGAATGAGTGAGGGGAGAGAATGAGTGAGGGGGGAGAGAGAGAATGAATGAGTGAGGGGAGAGAATGAGTGAGGGGGGAGAGAGAGAGAGAATGAATGAGTGAGGGGAGAGAATGAGTGAGGGGAGAGAATGAGTGAGAGGAGAGAGAGAGAGAGAATGAATGAGTGAGGGGAGAGAATGAGTGAGGGGGGAGAGAGAGAGAGAATGAATGAGTGAGAGGAGAGAATGAGTGAGGGGAGAGAGAGAGAGAGAGAATGAATGAGTGAGGGGAGAGAATGAGTGAGGGGAGAGAGAGAGAGAGAATGAATGAGTGAGGGGAGAGAATGAGTGAGGGGGGAGAGAGAGAATGAATGAGTGAGGGGAGAGAATGAGTGAGGGGGGAGAGAGAGAGAGAATGAATGAGTGAGGGGAGAGAATGAGTGAGGGGAGAGAATGAGTGAGAGGAGAGAGAGAGAGAGAATGAATGAGTGAGGGGAGAGAATGAGTGAGGGGAGAGAGAGAGAGAGAATGAATGAGTGAGGGGAGAGAATGAGTGAGGGGGGAGAGAGAGAGAGAATGAATGAGTGAGGGGAGAGAATGAGTGAGGGGGGAGAGAGAGTGAATGAATGAGTGAGGGGAGAGAATGAGTGAGGGGGGAGAGAGAGAGAGAATGAATGAGTGAGGGGAGAGAATGAGTGAGGGGGGAGAGAGAGAGAGAATGAATGAGTGAGGGGAGAGAATGAGTGAGGGGAGAAAGAGAGAGAGAATGAATGAGTGAGGGGAGAGACTGAGTGAGGGGAGAGAGAGAGAGAGAGAATGAATGAGGAGAGAGCAAGAGAAGAGCGACAATCACGGTGAAGTTAGAGAGCAAGAGAAGAGAAAGAGAGGGAAAGAGGAGAGACACAGAGATAACTGTCAGCTGTGGCTCAGTGGGCAGCACTCTGCTCTGAGTCAGAAGGTTGTGGGTTCAAGTCACACTCCAGAGACTTGAGCACATAAATCTAGGCTGACACTCCCAGTGCAGTGCTGAGGGAGTGCTGCACTGTCGGAGGTACCGTCTTTTGGATGAGATGTTAAACCGAGGCCCTGTCTGCTCGCTCGGTGTGGACATAAAAGATCCCATGGCACTATTTCGAAGAACAGCAGGAGGAGTTATCCCCGGTAGCCTGGCCACTATTTATCCCTCAATCAACATAGTAAAAGCAGATTATCTGGTCACATTGCTGTTTGTGGGAGCTTGCTGTGCGCAAATTGGCTGCCGCGTTTCCCACATTACAACAGTGACTACACTCCAAAAAGTACTTCATTGGGTGTAAAGCGCTTTGAGACATCCGGTGGTCTTGAAAGGCGCTATATAAATGCAGGTCTTCCTTGGAGAGTGGGAGAGTGTGGATCGAGAGAGAATGAAGGGAGAGAGAGTCAGGTGATAGCAATAGAGAGAAACAGCAGAGACTAAGACTCAGAATGTGATGGTGATAAGACAGAAGGGGACAAGAGAGGACAGATACTGGGCCAGTATTCATCTTGTGAAGTTTGAGCATTAGGAAGGAGAGTGAGTCAAATGCTCTGATCTGCCTGGTCCCAGCACTCTTTACACACTGCTCGATCTGAAACAGCAAAAAGTGATTATACAGCTTCTTCTGGGGAGAAAGGTCACATTAGTTCCTCCCAGACAATGGTGCGGAAAGAGTTAGTTAGAGGGGGGTGGGGTGGACACAAGACAATGAGACAGAACCTGTGATTAATTCAATAACAATCCCATTGCAGCATCAAAACCAAAAACAACAGGTTAGTGCTTGGCACTGTCTCAGAACACACGCAACATGAAACGAGTCAGGTTGGGTTTAACTCGATTTGAATAACAAGCAGCCTCAGGTCTGGCCATCCTTTCATAATCATGTCAAGGCACGTAGACTGGAATGTACAGCAGCGGTATAGGGAATGGGGGGCTGTTGATAGGGTCGCGCAACCAGGGTACAGGAAGTGGGCAGCACTGCAATTCACCCCCGTTTAGTGTCTATTTACAGTTAGTGTAGTAATCCGTCGTTAAACCGAGGCCCTATCTGCTCTCTCAGGTGGATGTAAAAGATCCCATGGCACTATTTTGAAGAAGAGCAGGGGAGTTATCCCCGGTGTCCTGGGCCAATATTTATTCCTCAATCAACATCACAAAAAAACAGATTATCTGGTCATTATCACATTGCTGTTTGTGGGAGCTTGCTGTACACAAATTGGCTGCCGTGTTTCCCACATTACAACAGTGTCTACACTCCAAAAAGTGCTTCATTGGCGGTAAAGCACTTTGAGATGTCCGGTGGTCGTGAAAGGTGCTATATAAATGCAAGTCTTTCTTTCTATTGGCATTTTCGTGTTGGAATACACTTCATTCTTACTGGGTCTGACGGCCCCTCACTATCTCCATAACCCTCTCTGTCTTCTGCCTGGCCTCCACTTATATCTAACGTTTGAACTCACCCTTCACCTGTTCCCGTTGCACTATTGGGCTGCAACCTCTATCTATCCACCTGTTCTTCGGTATTTGTCTTCTCACTCGCTCGGTCCCATTCCTGCCGGACACCTTGGAGCCAGCGGGTCTCCTGCAAGTTCTCTCCCTCCCCCTCACGGTTACCTCAGCCTAGTGTGATTGTTAAACCTTAATAAACCAACTAGTTCTTAATAGCAAGGTGTTGCTATGAATTCTTAAGCAAAGAACCCACAAAGCAAATATATTACAGGCATGGAGTCACATGTCTACCAGTGACACCCAGCTCTACCTCTCCCATGAACCTCTTTGATCAAACTATCCTTATCATCGGTCATCTGTCCTAATATCGCCCTCTGTGGCTCAGTGTCAGATTTTGCCCGCCGTCACGCTTGTGAAGCGCCTTGGGACTTTCTACTGTGTTAATGGTGCTATATAAAGGCAGGTTGTTGTTGTTGCTGTTTGGAGAATCTCCACAAATAAGCTCCGTAATATCAAACCCCGCCTTCAGGCAATGTGACAGGAAGACCAGAGGCAGCCGATCAAGGTCAACACTGATCACTCTCGCCCCCGCAAGCACTAACATGCGGCCTGGGAGGTTACATTGGATACACGGCACAGAAACAGGCCATTCGGCCCAACCAGTCCATGCCGGCGTTTATGCTCCACTCGAGCCTCCTCCTGTCTTTCCTCATCTAACCCTATCAGCATAACCCTCTATTCCCTTCTCCCTCACATGTTTGTCCAGCCTCCCCTTAAATGCATCGATACTATTGGCTGCAACCACTCCCTGTGGCAGTGAGTTCCACATTCTCACCACTCATTCGGCTGAATTTTCGGCTTTTGCCCGTTTTCGGGCCCAATTCACCGCGGAGCGAAAAATTTAGCGCCGGGTTAATGTTAGCGCCAGAGCGAGGGACGTTCGCTGAATGAAAGTTCACGAGGGGCTCCGGCGTTAACTCTGGTGTTGTACCACACACTTTGTGCGCCGGAGCCGAAAGTTCCGGCGCTGGAAAAAAAATCGCCCATTCTGCGCATGCGCAAATGTTTTTTTTTTCTTCCCGCGCTTCTGGTCTGGTCTCCAGTCGCAAACGCTAATGCAGGGCACGGCCGCGCGCATGCGTAGTACAGCCGGGACTGAATCAGCCATTTCACATTTGGATTTTGACCATGGAGGACGACGATTGCAGACAGCCAGGCGATTCAGCCACGAGGCCAATGAAGCTCTAGTGGGGGCTGTGGAGAGAAGATGGCAGGAGTGGCATCTTCGGGGTGGATCCAGACCACTGCCATCAACATTTAAAAGGGTTTAGAGGGAGATAGCAGAGGAGGTCTCTGCCTCAGACACTGTGGTCAGGACTGGCACACCGTGCCAAAAGAAGTTTAATGATCTGACAAGGGTGGTCAGAGGGAGTACAATTTTAATTCATGCACTCCTTCATTACTTCAATTATAAATCTAACGCACTATTTATCCTCATGCTGTTGGTGCCTCTCAGCACTCTGTGGGTTGCCTCCTAAAATGCATGACACCTAGGTAGGCTTATTTCGGCACCCTATTTGCCATGTATGATCTTTATACATTATTAAGATTGCTTTCTGAGAGCTCATAAGATTTCTCCCCACTTTGTTGTCCTCCTGATGAACCATGTGCAACTTCCAAGGCCATTAAACAGAGGACTCTGTTACATTCACACAGTATGGTATAAGTGCTTTGGTGGCGATCTGTGCCACAAGAGCAGATGGACCCTCTTGTAACCATTCCCATTTTCATCTTTGCAAGCAAAGAAATTTCATAATCACCGCGAGCAAGTGCGGACAGGCGGTGGTCCGCCTCAGACCCTGCCACTCACGGACATCGAGGACAGAGTGGCTGGCCTCATCTGCATCACTGGTCGGGCAGCTGCCATTGGGGCCGCTGAACCCCGCTCGGATACTGAGGGTAAGTCCTGCACACTCCCTGGGCTGGGTTAGGGTAATGTCCTGCACACTCCCTGGGCTGGATTGGGACAATGTCCTGTACACTCCCTGGGCTGGATTGGGACAATGTCCTGCACACTCCCTGAGCTGGATTGGGGTAATGTCCTGCACACTACCTGGGCTGGATTGGGACAATGTCCTGCACACTCCCTGAGCTGGATTGGGACAATGTCGTGCACACTCCCTGGGCTGGATTGGGACAATGTCGTGCACACTCCCTGGGCTGGATTGGGACAATGTCCTGCACACTCCCTGGGCTGGGTTAGGACAATGTCCTGCAGTGCCTCGGGACGAGATATAATGGAGTAGCGGCAGTCCTTCAAATGAGCCTGTGCTCTGTGACCTGCCTCATGTCACCCTGCCCCCTCCCCTGCTGCTAACCACACGTCTGTTGCTTTCTACTTCCAGATGACCAGCCACAGGCATAGCATCCCTTAAGGACCACGCCACGTCAGGCCATTGTCTGGAGGAGGAGCAAGAGGAGGATACGGATGAGCCGACTCCGGCCCAGCATCCTATGACATCTGCTCCACTATCGGGACTCGGCTCCTCTGAGGACGACGGGACTTTCTCGGGGTTCGAGGAATCTGAGGCTTCTGGGACCAGTGGTGTGCAGCAACTCAGTGCTGGGGTTGAATCCCGCAGGCCATCTCTCCGGAGGGTGAGTCAGCAGAGTCAGTCTGCTGACAGGCAGGCAGACGTGGAACTGGACGTGGTGGGAATGTCCAGGGAGAGCATCCAGGTCAGCCGTCAGTTCCTTGACGTCTTGGGTAGGATTCCCGCGAGCATCGACAGACTGAAAGTGACTAAAACGGAGGTAGGGTCGCAGATTGTCAGTGCGAGCTGCGATACCAGCGAGGCCATCAATGCCCCCACGAGGCTGGTGGCCTCCAGCAGTGACAGTGGAGTTCCGGAGAGTGTGGTGCGAACCCTTGCAGAATATGGCGCATCACAGGCACAAGCTCTGCTCCAGCTTGGGCAGGTGATGCAGTCCACGCCTGCCGCCATACTCTCTGCGTTCCCCACTGTCACAGGTTCCGAAGCAGGCCAGCAAGGTGCTCCGGTTGCCAGGGAGCAGCCCTGTCGGCGACCGAGTGGCTCCAGGGATACGGGAGGTGATGTAATTCCTCCGGGTGACAGCAATCCGTCTCCCCCACTCACTCGCCAACCGAGCATCAGTGTCGGTTGTCACCCAAACCACCGGTGACTGGCGACGCCGATGAAGAGGCGAGCCGATCAGAAGTCGGGCCTTCCACACCATGAGCTGGTCCAGTGCACCCCCCCATTGTCTCTCCCCCCAACACAGCAGCGCTCTAGCAGCCTTACTGCACGACATCTTGGTGCCACTTTGAGTCGGAGCAGTGGGCAAGGGAGGGTGCTAAGGGGAAGGAGGGCAAAAGACGGTGGGAAAAAAATAGTGGGGCAGGAATTGATGTGCTGGATTATGTTGTTGATGCTGGCTGCTTTGTATGTTTTATATTACAGTGTCATTATATTTCAGTATCATTATATTACAGTATCATTATGTAACAGTATCATTATGTAACAGTATCACACTGGATTATGTGTTGATGCTTGATGACGGATTATGTTCCGATAACGGTGTTGAATTATCGCACTGCTGGATGCAGCTCCTTTTATTTTACTTTTATTTAAGTCTCACAATGAAGGTGACAAAGTTTACAATGTTGCAATGTTCAATGCCTATTTTCTTTACCGTAACCATTCCTGTGTAGTGTCTCATTTGCAGAATAAGAGGGGGAATAGTCAACATGGTGGGATGGAGTGGCCAGGCAACGCTCAAAGCTGCCGCTCACTCTCCAAGCAAAGCGTTCAATTACGAGCTGCCGACATCAGGCTTTTTGCAGCGTCGAAACCTCCACGATGCCTCTCCTGTGGTAGTGGTGATGGTGGTGGCATGGGTTCCTCGCCAGGCTCCTCTTCCTCCCCCCCCCCCCCCCCCCACCTCCGCTCTCCTGAGGCGGTCCTGCAATCCCCATTGGCAATTCCTGTTCCCTCGTGATGGCGACGCTGTGTGGCATGCAGCACACCACAATGAACTCAGTGAGCTGCTGAGGGGAGTATTGTAGGCAGCCTCCAGAGTGGTCCAGGCATCGGAAGCACTGCTTAAGCACGCCAATTGTCTGCATGGCTCTCATTAAAGCGATGCTCGGCTTCTGTCTGTGGGTTCCAGAGGGGGGTCATGAGCCAGGGGGCGAGGCCGTAACCTTTGTTCCCCAGCATCCAGCTCTGGTCTTGTGGTTGACGCTGGAACATGCATGAGACAGTGCTCTCATGCAAGATGAAAGCATCATGGATGCTCCCTGGATATTGGGCATTGACTGCCATGATGCACTGCGTATGGTCGCAGACCGATCTGTATGCTCATGGAGTGGAATGCCTATCAGTTTCGGTAAACCTCTGGATTGAGTAAAGGCGCTCGCAGGGTGATGTGGGTACCGTCAAGGGCACCCTGAGCCTTGTGGAAGCCAGTAAATCATCCAAAACCTATAGCCCTCTTAATTTGGGTTTCCCTGGTCATTGGGAAGTTTATGAAGTCCATCCTGCGTGTGCACAGTGCAGTAGTCACCTGGCAAATGCAGCAATGTGTAGCGTGCTGCGAGATGGAGCAGTTGTCCCCCACTGATGCCTGGAAGGAGCCGGAGGCATAGAAGGCAAGTGCCACAGTCACCTTCACCTCGACAGGCAGCGCAGTCCTATTGCCGCTAATGTTGTGTCCTTACACTCTACTGCAAATCAACACAAGGCACAGACTGGAGACAAGGTCACTCCGTGACCTGCACCTTTATTCACAGGACCAAGGAGTGCTGACCCTACGTGGGACCTCCCTTTATATACCTGGATGACCAGGTGAGGAGTGTCTCCCACAAGTTCACCCCCTGTGGTCAAGGTGTGCATTTCTTAGGTGTATACAGTGTACAGTGTTGTTACATGAAGGTTACATACATGACAGCTGGTAGGCTGTAGGTCTGCCTGTAGGAGCTGGCGTATCTCTGTCAGCATCTCTGTGGCTCAGAGAGCTGGAGGTATGAGCGATGTTCCCTGTGGGGGGGTAAGGCTTCTTTCCCCATACGCCTGCGACCTCTTCGATTATATTGCAAATGATCAACAATAAGCCGCCTTCCAGCTTGAAGCCGTATAGCAATAGCAGCCAGGATTACTGGCTCCCGACCTAGCATGGCCCCCATCTTTTAAAATGTCCTTTATAAAGTGAACTAGAAATTCACATAAACTTCACAATCAAAAGTGTGCAGTAACGCAGCATTCTCCTCCCAAGCCGTCTAATCACTCACAACTGCGGCTTGTTCCTCCGATTTCAACATGGCACCGTTAGCGCCTGATGCACCCTGGGACGGTCTGGGTGGGTTCTCGGGCGGACGCTAAATTGGCCGAAATGCTCGGAAGTTCTGCCTGGGGTGCTCGTGCAGCGATGCACGACACTTTACGTTATCCCAACGGTCAAAACAATGGCGGGGCGGTAAGTTTTAGCGCCGCCACAAAACCACTGTCGAAAATTCCGCCCGGACGCAAAATGTTGTGCGCTTCGTTTTACGCCTCAAAAAAATCATTTTTGCGCCCCGCCAAGGCGCTAATCAGCCGAAAATCCAGCCCTTTGGGTAAAGAATTTTCTTCTGAATTCCCGATTGGACTTCTTGCTGACTGTCTATATTGATGGCCTCGCGTTATGCTCTTCCCCACAAGTGGAAACATTCTCTCTGTACTCTCTCTGGGGACACTGACACTGGGGAGAATACAGTCAGTGGTTAATAGTCGAGTAGATTTTGAGGTAAACCTATACCGATACCCTCGTCTTGAGCACGTAAATCTAGTCTGACACTCCCAGTGCAGTGCTGAGGGAGTGCTGCACTGTCGGAGGTGCCGTCTTTCGCATGAGATGTTAACCCGAGACGTCTGTCCTCTCAGGTGGATGTAAAGGATCCCACGGCTATTTTGAAGAAGAGCAGCAGAGTTATCCCCGGTGTCTATCCTTCAACCAACAACACTCAACAAGATATCAGCTCTGGGGATAATGAATATTGGTACATGATTAATATCCATACTGCACAGGATTATACCTCCTTAACCTTGACCTGAGCTTCCGACCCCATATCCTCTCCATCACCAAAATTGGCCGGCGCCTCCATGACTTCCACCTCCGTAACATTGCCTGAATCTGCCCCCTTGCCTCAGCTCATCTGCTGCTGAAGCCCTCATCCATGCCTTTCCCTTCAGACTTAACCCTATTCTCCTGGCCGGCCACCCACCTTCCACTCCACTTCAGCTCATCCAAAACTCTGCTGCCCTTTACCCTCCCCCGCGCCAAGTCCCGCTCACCCATTACCCCCTGTCCTCGCTGATCTACAGTGGCCCCCGGTCCTGCAACACCTCAGAGTTCTAATTCTCATCCTTGTATTTTAAATCTCTTTGGGGCCTCGCCCTTCCCGATCTCTCCAACCTCCACCAGCCCTAGGACGCTCCTCCCTCCCCCCGGGGGTCGCTTGCAGTTCCCGTTAGTGCCCCCCAGGGGGGGGGGGTGGGGGCGCCGCTGACGGGGCACAAACTCGGTTTTCCGCTAACGACTGCGCCCCGTTTTCGCCCTGGAGCAAAAATTGGCCAGCGCCCCCGATACTGCTCCGGGCGATGATGGCGACAGCTTCGGGGGGGGGGGGGGGTGGGGGCGTGAACGGGGTGGCAGGCGGCAGCTCGCGGGGCGCACGTTCAAGGGGAGGTGACGGGCAGGCCCATAAAACATGCGGCGACTTACTTGCCGCGGCCCCTTGCTGCTTTGTGCCGCGATCTGGCAGCCCGAGCCTGAGCGCCGGCCTGGTGGCACGGTACCACGCTCCCCGGTAGCCCGGGGAGGGCCCCGACCCGTCCGTCACACTAGTGCCCCAGAGAGTACCTCCTCTCGGGGGCGGTCACCCCAATTTCGAGAGCGGGGTGGGGCCTCCGTGCCTGGCGCCATAAGTCCCGCCTCGCGGATGTTCCCAAATGGGGCACGGCGGAATTTCTCAGCTCGAGAAACCGCAACATCGGGAGCAGGCCAGCTGGTCGATGTCGGGGTTGAAATACTTCACACGAACCTCGTTCACTCTCGATACCTCTTCCCACCCTGCACCTATTTCCCTCTCTGCCCTCCTCCCTCATTTATTCATCAATGCTGCCGGCTTCAACCACTCCAAGTGGCAGCAAGTTCCACATTCTCACCACTCTCCGCATTCACGATTCTCTTTGCCCCAACATTAGAACATAAGAATTAGGAGCAGGATGCGACCATTCGGCCCCTCGAGCCTGCTCCGCCATTCAATAAGATCATGGCCAATCCACCTCAACTCCATTTCTCTGCACTATCCCCATATGCCTTGATTCTCTTAATATCCAAAAATCTGTCGCTCTCTGGCTTGAATATACTCAACGACTGAGCCTGCACACCACATTGCTCCAGCTGCCCAGGCTCCACTCTCCGGAATTCCCTTCCTTGCCCTCCTCTGCCTCTCCGCCTCCCTCCCTTCCAGTCAGACTCTCCTAGAAACCAATGGCTTTGTCTAAGCTTTGGCTCACCCTCCCAATAGCTCCTCCTTTGACTCAGCTGCATGACGGCCGTGTGAAGTGTTTCGGGGCGTTCAGCTGTGTTAAAGGCACTATATCGTTGGAGTGCAGTCCGTCAGCGTGACCCCGAGCTTCCGGTCGCCTGTCACTTTAATTCCCCGCCCCACTCCCACCCTGACCTCTCCGTCCTCGGCCTCCTGCACTGTTCCAATGAAGCTCAACCCAAGCTCGAGGAACAGCACCTCATCTTTCGGTTAGGCACTTTACAGCCTTCTGGGCTCAACATCGAGTTCAACAATTTCAGAGCATAACCTCTGCACATATTTGGCTCCCTTTCCACCTTTTTTTAACCCCGCCCCCTACGATCTTATGTCATTTGTCTCTCTTTGTGTCCCACGACAGCTGGTAACTATCCTGCCATTCACATCCTATCGAGGCACATCTCTTTCTAGCTTCTGCCATTACCATCTCCAGTCAGCCCATCATTCCTCTTGTCTCTCTAATCTCTCCGACCTTCCACCCTATCACAGACCTTCCCTTTTGTTCTTTCCTCCCCTCCCCCTTTCAGTGCTCCTTAAGAATCTGTTCATTGTGAACATTCGCCAGTTCTGACGAAGGGTCATCGACCCGAAACATTAACTCTGTTTCTCTCTCCACAGATGCTGCCTGACCCACTGAGATTTCCAGCGTACTCTGTTTTCACTTCAGATTGCAGCCTCCGCGGTATTTAGCGTTTGCTCTGTCTAATTGGAAGTTTCTGTCCGCTTGCGCCGCAGTTTGTGTCTGCGCACCAACTGCACAACCAGGAGCTAAAGAATTGGCCGTTTGTTGCTGACAGATCACGGGGAATATCTCAGTGGTTTGCTCCAAGTGAAGGAAGAAAGACCCTTGCATTTATATAGCGCCTCGGGACGGCCCAAAGCGCTTCGCGGGGAATAAAGTACATGTCACTGTTGCCATGTTGGGAATACGCGGCAGCCAATGTGCACACAGCAAGATCCCACAAACAGCAACATGATAACGACCAGATAATCTGTTCCATGCTAGCTGGGACACCGGGGGAACTGTTCGGAATAGTGCCTTGGGATCTTTTATGAATCCACCAATGGCCTCATTTTAGGGTCTCATGCCCCTTCCGACCTTGCTCAATGGTGTAAAACGGAGGATAGTGGATCGTCATCTCCCCCCATCGAAGCTAATGGACATAGAAATGGGGGGAGAGATGTACAAGGAGCTGCTGACTCCCTATCACCTGTTTCACACTATCACAGGGAGCAGGAGGCGGCCATTCAGCCCATCCAGTCCGCCCCGCCATTCAATCGGATCACGGCTGATCTGTACCTCAACTCCACTCACTCGCGTTAGCTCCATATCCTTTGATACCCTTACCCAACAAATAGCTACCTCTCTCAGTCTTGAAAGCCCCAATTGTCATTCCACATCCTTTTGGGGGGAGGGGGGGGCGAGAGAGTTCCAGATTCCCACTGCCCACCACATAATCTCAGAATAAGGGGCCGCCCATTTAAAACGGAGATGAGGAGGAATTTCTTCTCTCAGAGGGTCGTGAATCTTTGGAATTCTCTGCCCCAGAGAGCTGTGGAGGCTGGGTCATTGAATATATTTAAGGTGGAGATAGACGGATTTTTGAGAGAGAAGGGAGCCAAGGGTTATGGGGAGCGGGCAGGGAAGTGGAGTTGGGGCCAGGATCAGATCAGCCATGATCTTATTGAATGGCGGAGCAGGCTCGAGAGGCCATGTGGCCTACTCCTGTTCCTATTTCTTATGTTCCTGTGTACCAGTTGTGTGAAAAAGTGCATCCTGATTTCCCTCCTGTCTCTAATTTTAAGATGGTGTCTCCCTTGCTCTTGATTCCCCACCAGTGAAAACCGTTTCTCTGTATCTAGCGCATCAAATCCGTTCAAACAGCTCGAATAGATGACCTATTGCACAATGTCGAGATCGAACTCCATCCCTGGGATGCAAACAAACTCGTCTGAGCACCACCCTCTAAAACACATCCCAGCCTGGCTCCCCGGGCTAAATGTTCCACTGGAGTTCCGGGTTCCAGGAGCTTGCTAGGCCCGAAGCCCTTTGGGCAATATTTGGCACACGCCACTCACGAGTTTCTGACCATTAGGAACACAGGAACAGGGAGGAGGCCATTCATCCCCTCGAGCCTGTTCCACCATTCAATGAGATCACAGCTGCTCTGTATCTTAACTCCATCTACCCGTCTTGATTCCATATCCCTTAATACCCTTACCCAACAAAAATCTGCCAATCTCAGTTTTGAAATTTTCAACTGACCCCCTCCCAGCCTCAACAGCTTTGTGTGGGAGAGAGTTCCAGATTCCCACTACCCTTTGTGTGAAGAAGTATTTCCTGACATCACCCCTGAACGGCCTGGTTCTAATTTTAAGGTTCTGCCCCCTTGTTCTGGCCTCCCCCAACCAGAGGAATTAGTTTCTCTCTATCTCCCCTATCAGCACCTTTAATCATCTCCAACACCACAATTAGATCACCCCTTAGTCTTCAATGCTCGAAGGAATACAAGCCTAGTCTGTGCAACCTGCCCACATAATTTAACCCTTTTAGTCCCGGTATCAGTCTGGTGAATCTGCACTGCTCTCTCTCCCAGACCAATATATCCCTCCCTCAGGTGCGGGGCCCCTGAACTGAACGCAGTTACTCCAGAGAGGGTCTGACCAGAGCTTTATACAACTGGAACATAACTGCCACCCCTTTGCACCCTAGCTCCCCTGAGATTTCTGACTATTAAGTTGGACAGATGGAAAACAGTCAGCGGTTTTCGGCCAAACGTTTCTGAAGAGCTTCGGCTCCTTCAAGCCCCGAAACTGAACCCTTCGGGGTACTCTGTGGGGAAAGGGGGTGTTGTGGGCAGGGGGGTGCTGGCCATTGGCCATTTAGTGCTGGAGGCAGGCGGTCTCTGGCCTTGTACCCAGCGGTGCTGGGCTGGGACCGGCCCAAACCTATTTCACTGAGGACCCTGGCAGAGAAGCAGACTGCAAGCACCCTGTCGGGGCTGGAACCAGCGCCAACACACAGGCACACAGACAATGACAGTCAGGGGCGGAAACCTTAGCAACCGGCTTTTTGGAATCTGTCGGAGGTTTTTTAACGTTCTTTTCTCACTCAACACCCTCACTGTAACAGACTGTACCATGTGCCGGGGGACTGGGGGGTCTGCGGGCTCTCACGGTAACAGACTGTACCATGTGCCGGGGGACTGGGGGGTGTGCGGGCTCTCACGGTAACAGACTGTACCATGTGCCGGGAGACTGGGGGGTGTGCGGGCTCTCACGGTAACAGACTGTACCATGTGGCGTGGGATTGGGGGGGGGAGTGCGGATCCTCACTGTATCAGACTGTACCTTGTGCCGGGGGACTGCGGGGGTGTGCAGGCTCTCACGGTAACAGACTGTACCATGTGGTGGGGGATGGGGGGGTGTGCGGACCCTCATTGTAACAGACTGTACCATGTGCCGGGGGACTGGGGGGTGTGCGGGCTCTCACGGTAACAGACTGTACCATGTGGCGTGGGATTGGGGGGGGGAGTGCGGATCCTCACTGTAACAGACTGTACCATGTGCCGGGAGACTGGGGGGTGTGCGGGCTCTCACGGTAACAGACTGTACCATGTGGCGTGGGATTGGGGGGGGGGAGTGCGGATCCTCACTGTAACAGACTATACCTTGTGCTGGGGGACTGCGGGGGTGTGCAGGCTCTCACGGTAACAGACTGTACCATGTGGTGGGGGATGGGGGGGTGTGCGGACCCTCATTGTAACAGACTGTACCATGTGCCGGGGGACTGGGGGGTGTGCGGGCTCTCACGGTAACAGACTGTACCATGTGGTGGGGGATGGGGGGGTGTGCGGACCCTCATTGTAACAGACTGTACCATGTGGTGGGGGACTGGGGGGGGGGTGCGGACCCTCACTGCAGTCAGACTGTACCATGTGGCGTCGGATTGTGGGGGTGTGCGGACCCTCGCTGTAACAGACTGTACCATGTGGCGGGGGATTGGGGTGGGGGGGGGGAGTGCGGACCCTCACTGTAACAGAATGTACCATGTGCTGGGGGATTGGGGGGCGGGGTGTGGACTCTCACTGCAGTCAGACTGTACCATGTGGCATGGGATTGGGGGGGGGGGAGTGCGGACCCTTACTCTATTAGATTGCTGCAGTTGTGGAACCTTGAGGAATTCCCCCCCCCCCCCCAACACTTTACCAGAATGAACAAACTCAAGTGCGTAGTTTCAAAGCCCCCTGCAAGGCGGCTCTGAAAGATGTCGGAGCCCGGACGTCCTCTTCTTGCAGTGCTGCGGGGAGAGAGGGAAAAAAAGGGGAGAAGAAAGGAGGAACGAGGAAGATGCCTTGAAAAGAAGCTGTGAGCGGGGTTAGAAGGAAAGGGTTAGCGGCAAACGCCCGGCAACACCAGTCATGTGTCTCACGGCATGGCGGCAAGGCCGTGATTGGCTGGACTCAAGGCTGCTTAGCTGAAAGGGAAGTCAAAGAGGACAAACGCTGCCTGCTAAAACCAACCGAACAACAGGATCAAGGCACGATGTCTGGGCTTCACCAGCACAGCACACAGTTAAAACAGTCAGGGAGTGCCTCAGCCCACTTACAGGTGATTGATTTTGTGGGGGTGGGTGGGAGGGAGGGCTCAATGGCATTCTTATGTATGAAGTCGCTCTTCGAAAAGGGCAGTGGGTGCATGAGGTGAGGTAAGAATGGGAGATGCTACTTACTGTAGGGGACGCACTCATACTGGATCTCC
Source organism: Pristiophorus japonicus (assembly GCF_044704955.1). Classification (NCBI taxonomy): domain Eukaryota; kingdom Metazoa; phylum Chordata; class Chondrichthyes; family Pristiophoridae; genus Pristiophorus; species Pristiophorus japonicus. The sequence continues at coordinate 25,426,445 of NC_092000.1, read as the reverse complement.
AGGTACTTGTAGGTCCCTGGACAGGGGTCGGGGAAGACATCAGATCCCGCCACCACCACACACTGCGTGCGATTGTTGCACCTGTCGGAGAGACATCACCAATTAGCCATTTGGAAACTTGTAGAAACACCACGATGGCTGCAACCACCTTTTTATAACACTCCCAGGGCAGGTACAGCATGGGTTAGATACAGAGTAAAGCTCCCTCTACACTGTCCCATCAAACACTCCCAGGGCAGGTACAGGTGGTTAGATACAGAGTAAAGCTCCCTCTACACTGTCCCATCAAACACTCCCAGGGCAGGTACAGCATGGGTTAGATACAGAGTAAAGCTCCCTCTACACTGTCCCATCAAACACTCCCAGGGCAGGTACAGCATGGGTTAGATACAGAGTAAAGCTCCCTCTACACTGTCCCATCAAACACTCCCAGGGCAGGTACAGGTGGTTAGATACAGAGTAAAGCTCCCTCTACACTGACCCATCAAACACTCCCAGGGCAGGTATAGCACGGGTTAGATACAGAGTAAAGCTCCCTCTACACTGTCCCATCAAACACTCCCAGGGCAGGTACAACACGGGTTAGATACAGAGTAAAGCTCCCTCTACACTGTCCCATCAAACACTCCCAGGGCAGGTACAGCACGGGTTAGATACAGAGTAAAGCTCCCTCTACACTGACCCATCAAACACTCCCAGGGCAGGTACAGCATGGGGTTAGATACAGAGTAAAGCTCCCTCTACACTGACCCATCAAACACTCCCAGGGCAGGTACAGCATGGGGTTAGATACAGAGAAAGCTCCCTCTACCTATTTCCAATAATGGCTCTTGAGAACCAACGTGTTAGAGTGCCCCCTACTGGACGTGTGTGACATTATTCCAGGCCCACACCATCTGGGTTCTCTGAGTGAGATTGCAAATTTAATATAAGTTGGTGTCGTATTACGGTTGTTCTGCCTCTTGTCAGCTTGGCTCAGTTGGTGGGAGAATGTTGAAGCCCCACTATAAATCGACAATGCTGAGGGAGTGCTGTGTTTCACAGGAGATTGTAAACAGAGGCCCTGCCTGCTCAGGTGTGTGAATTTCCATGTCCCAACCTCTTGCTATAAGTTTGCTGGCAGGTGGACAGAAGCAGGGTTTGTGCCGAAGATACTGAGGGTGGTCGGGAGACCTCTGTGAGAAATTCCACACCTCCCCCATGGAACTATTTAACGAGCGGGGAGTTTTCCTGGCCACAATTACTCTCTTACCACAGGAGCTTAAAAGTCCCAGCTGTGGCTCAGTGGGCAGCACTCTCGCTTCTGAGTCGGTTCAAGCCCCACTCCATGAACTTTAGCACATAAAGCTAAGCTGACACTCCCAGTGCAGTGCTGCACTGTCGGAGGTGCCGTCGATTGGATGAAACTTTAAAGTGTCTGCTCTCTCAGGTGGATGTAAAAGATCCCACGGCACTACTGAGAAGAAGAGCAGGGGAGTTATCCCCGGTGTCCTCGGCAATACTTATCCCTCAACCAACAGAACAACAATAGATTATCTGGTCACTATCAACCTTGCCATTTGTGGGAGCTTGCTGTGCACAAATTGACTGCCGCGTTTCCCACATTACAACAGTGACAACACTTCAAACAGTGTTTCATTGGATTGTCGGATCCTTTGTGCTCCAGGTTTCGCCCTGGAGGGCTGAGAAATGGGGGGGGGTGAGGTCTTTTGCGTTGGCGCTGAGCAGCACCAGCGGGAAAAGCCGCCCCGGGTGTGCCATGCCTCTGGTTGCAACACCGGCACGAGTTTGGACTCACACCCGACCCGTCCGCCCCCAGCTGACCACCCGGGAAAACACAGCGGTCCAGTCCTGCCAACAGCAATGAGGTAGATAAACTGCAAGAAAAGGTAAGTTCCAGTGCTTATTCTTTTGGGGTTTTTTTGTAGCGATTTGTGTTGTGGTGGTGTGGGCAATGTTTCTGCAATGTTTTTGTGAACTTTTTGGGGTGTATTTCCCTTTCCAAGGCCTCTCTCAGAGCGCTCCCGGCCCCGCACTTTAGATGGCGAGGCTTCCATTTTTGCGCCGCGAAAGTCATACAATGCATCACTTCCCTGAGGAAAAGAGTGTTTGAAGATCAGGCCCTCAAATCTGTCACCAAGCTCATGGTCCACAGGGCTGTAGTGATACCCGCCCTCCTGTATGGCTCAGAGACATGGACCATGTACAGTAGACACCTCAAGTCGCTGGAGAAATACCACCAACGATGTCTCCGCAAGATTCTGCAAATCCCCTGGGAGGTCAGACGCACCAACATCAGCGTCCTCGTCCAGACCAACATCCCCAGTATTGAAGCACTGACCACACTCGATCAGCTCCGCTGGGCAGGTCACATTGTTCGCATGCCAGACACGAGACTCCCAAAGCAAGCGCTCTACTTGGAACTCCTTCATGGCAAACGAGTCAAAGGTGGGCAGCGGAAACGTTACAAGGACACCCTCGAAGCCTCCTTGATAAAATCCCCACTGACACCTGGGAGTCCCTGGCCAAAGACGGCCCTAAGTGGAGGAAGTGCAATCCGGGAGGGTGCTGAGCACCTCGAGTCTCGTCGCCGAGAGCATGCAGAAAACAAGCGCAGGCAGCGGAAAGAGCGTGCGGCAAACCAGTCCCACTCACCCTTTTCCTCAACGACTATCTGTCCCGCCTGTGACAGAGTCTGTGGCTCTCGTATTGGATTGTTCAGCCACCAAAGGACTCATTTTAAGAGTGGAAGCAAGTCTTCCTTGATTCCAAGGGACTGCCTATGATGATGACGACTCCTGGCGCAGGGCCCAGATGGCAAAAATTGCCTCCAGAGCGTAGACGTTACCCAGGCAGTAACCTTCCCGTCCTGCCTCCCTTTTTGCCCCGAAAACGGCAAAACCGAGAATCCAGCCCTTTTTATTTATTTATTCATTTGCTGTTTGTGTGACCTTGCTGTGCAACAGTAATTCTATATTTATCTTCCTTCCTTCATTCATTCCTTCCTTCCTTCCTTCCTTCCTTCCATCCTTCCTTTATTTCTTTCACAAATTGGCAGCCAAGACTCTGGATCCAGGCTGTATTTTCACTGTAGTTATGCTGTGAAACCGCCCGGCAGTGACACGTCAGTTGTCCTGTATTCCAAATGCTGTATTACCACTGAATTAAAAGTGGTTACGGTCACAACTGTGCGCCAGGGCACGAGAAGCTCCACTGGGAAGGATTTAGGATCTTCAATATGGACCTTTCGTACCTGCTTTTTAAGGAAGACTAATAGAAGGGACTTGGCACCAGAGCAGAGCCTGGTTAAAGGTGGGAACAACGAAGGAACGCGCAGCCAGCCAGCTTGACCAAAGTGAAGGTCTTTGCTTATTGTCCAGGGCGTTTGAGACCGAACGCAGAATCAGCAAGGCAGCTTGAGGCCTGAGTGGGCTACATGGCCCGGACCTGATCAACACGACTCCCACAGCGATAAGACACCAGGCCGGAAGAACTGATAAACAAGTTGCTGGACTGTTAGCATGGAAAAATAGGCTGAATGGCTTGGTGCCACGAACATGGTAACCAGAAGGGCATCCCTTACAGAGCCGCCTGGGACCCTAGCACTCTCTGCTCCTCCCAGAACCTTTGTTTATCCACATGTCTGGTGTGCTCAGCGTGGCATTGTCCAGAATGCAAACAGGAAGGCGATAAGGGAGTCCAGGGTTATGGGGAGCGGGCGGGGAAGTGGGGTTGAGGCCAAGATCAGATCAGCCATGATCTTATTGAATGGCGGAGCAGGCTCAAGGGGACAAATGGCCGACTCCTGCTCCTATTTCTTATGTTCTTATGTAAGACAATGTTCGCAGAATCTCATTCAGTGTGATTATCACTCTACCCTAACACTCCAAATTATTTTATTGTAATCTATTTCCTTTTTTTAATTTATCCTATATTTTGATGATGGAAACAAGATTAGGATTATAACGGAATAGTTGTCCATTCATCGTCAATGGATGAACTGTCCACTCATTGTCGATGGGTGAACTACCCATTCATAGTCGTGTCAGCCGTGGCTCAGTGGGCAGCACACTCGCCTCTGAGTCAGAAGGTTGTGGGTTCAAATCCCACTCTGGAGACTTGAACACAAAATATAGGCTGATGCTCCCCGTGCAGTGCTGAGGTGCTGTATTTCAGATGAGATGTTAAACTGAGGCCCCGTCTGCTCTCTCAGGTGGATGTAAAAGATCCCATGGCCCTATTTCAAAGACGAGCAGGGGAGTTATTCCTGGTGTCCTGGGCCAATATTTATCCCTCAATCAACATAACAAAAACAGATTATCTGGTAATTATCACATTGCTGTTTGTGGGAACTTGTTGTGTGCAAATTGGCTGCTATATTTCCTGCATTACAACAGTGACTACACTTCAAAACAGTACTTCACTAGCTGTAAAGCGCTTTGGAATGTTCAGTGGTCATGAAAGACGCTATATAAATGCAAGTCTTTATTTAGTTTCAATGGACAAATTGATGGAAAATCTACAACACTAGCTACTTGCATTTATATAACCTCTTTTAACGTATAGAGACATTGCCGGGTAAGGAAAAGAAATGTCAAATCAAAGATAAAGGGGCTTGGTGAAAGAGGTGGATTTAAGGTGGGTCTTAAAAGAGGGAGGTGAAGAGATTTAAGGAATTCAAGACTGTGGGCCCAAGATGGCTGAAAGCAGGGCATTCAATGGTGGGGCGAGGGGAGGGGGAATCCACAAGAGGTTGAGGACGGAGGAGCGGAATGTTTGGAGAGGCGGTGAGGTGCATCGTAGACTGAGCTGTGCGGCCACACAGCACTGGGAAAGGTCATAAGAACATAAGAAATAGGAGCAGGAGTAGGCCATAGGGCCCCTCGAGCCTGCTCCGCCATTCAATACGATCATGGCTGATCTGATTATGGACTCAGGTCCACTTCCCCGCCCGCTCCCCATAACCCCTTAATCCCTTATCGGTTAAGAAACTGTCTATCTCTGTCTTAAATGTATTCAATGTCCCAGCTCCCAGCGCCCAGGCTGCTTGCTGGCTTTTACAGTGTAGGCCCGGAAATTTAAAGGGGCCACTCCTTCAAAGAAACCGTCTGCGAAGAACCAGGCGCCGCTCCCAGGGAACGTTGGTCGCAGGGCTGGAGCAGGTCACAGAGAGAGAAAGAGATGTAGACATGAGGATAAGAATCTTAGGGCTAAAAATCCGATTGGATAGTGTCCCCCCCCACCCCCCCGAGGGGTGCTAAAGGGTTAAGGTAATGCGAGCGTTGACAGTGGCACCGCTCGGCAAATTCCGTATGCCGGTACCGACGGCGCTGAGGAAAACCGCCCGGGAGTGTCGCACTAGTGTGCAACACCGCAGGTCTTACTGCAGTTGTACAGGGCCTTGGTGAGGCCACACCTGGAGTATTGTGTACAGTTTTGGTCTCCTAACTTGAGGAAGGACATTCTTGCTATTGAGGGAGTGCAGCGAAGGTTCACCAGACTGATTCCCGGGATGGCGGGACTGACATATCAAGAAAGACTGGATCAACTGGGCTTGTATTCACTGGAGTTCAGAAGAATGAGAGGGGATCTCATAGAAATGTTTAAAATTCTGACGGGTTTAGACAGGTTAGATGCAGGAAGAATGTTCCCAATGTTGGGGAAGTCCAGAACCAGGGGTCACAGTCTAAGGATAAGGGGTAAGCCATTTGGAGAAACGTCTTCACTCAGAGAATTGTGAACCTGTGGAATTCTCTACCACAGAGAGTTGTTGAGGCCAGTTTGTTAGATATATTCAAGAGGGATAGATGTGGTCCTTATGACCAAAGGGATCAAGGGGTATGGAGAGAAAGCAGGAATGGGGTATTGAGGTTGCAAAAATGATCAGCCATGATCATATTGAATGGCGGTGCAGGCTCGAAGAGCCGACTGGCCTACTCCTGCACCTATTTTCTTATGTTTCTACATATCGGCACGGATACAACATTGGGTTTGTAGCGCCCCCTAGTGACCCCGCCAGAGAAAGCTGGCATGCAGAGCTGTCCCGGGGGTTGCTCAGGGAAGGAATGACTGCATCAGGTAAGTATGAGTGAGTTTGGGGAATTTTTCACTTTTGCGATTTAACTTTTTTCGGGCTGAGTGATGTCGAGGGAATGTTTCTTGCGAAGTTTGGTCTGATGTTTTTATTTTTGCACGGAGGCGTCTCTCAGGGCACTATGAAGCCGGCTCGTTAGCCGCGGGATATTCCGTTGCTACCCCGGCCTCGCGCTCGGAGAGAAGTGTGGAACGCCTCCCTTAGCGCTCCGCCCCACTCTCGTGGCACAGCAAACGAATTTTGCTGGGCCCAGCGCTAAAAGTCTCCCGGTGCTAAATTTGGCGTCCAGCCGATATTAGCACCACAGTATTTCTCGCCCCAGCTAGATTTTAAAATGTAGACCAAACGTTCCCCTTAAGGTGCATCTCAAGCTGCGGATATCAGCAGTTGAAACTGAGTCTCAGAATCTTCCACTGGGCTGCGGAGACTGGAATTAAGCAGCATAAACGCTGGCAGGCATCTCACTGACACCTGGAATCCAAATTAAAGAAGCACGGAAGTAACTCGGGAGAGAGAGGTGTCAGAGCAGCTCCACATATGCAAATATCTCCCAACCACCTTGGGCATTTGAAGCGAAATGTAAAGTGACTGCACTTTTCCGTCTAATTATGCCTGCGCCAACCCACTTTTTTCACAAACTCTCAGCTCCTCGAGCCCGTCTGTCCCCGGGATCTTTGCAAGGCTTTTGAATTGCGCATTCCACTGAAGGAGCACCTTGGAAGCTAACAATAAGGATTATTTCATTACCGTTGCCTCCGGAGCTTCCTAATGCAGCAGTGTACGGGCGCTGACAACCCTCGCAGAGTGAAATGTTGAAGTCTTTGTGAACTGTTACCATCTACAGCTGACAGCTGGTTGGCATGACAGGAGCTCCCAGGAGGCCGTATTTAAGTCGGGATCTTTAAATTTCCGAACATTAGGTGCGCAGGTAGAGCAAGGCAGAGAGGAGACCTAACGGAAGCACGGGGCTGGAGGAATATTTAAATGCAACTTCCACCATGAGAAAGAAAAGACTTGCATTTATATAGCGCCTTTCACAACGTCCCAAAGTGCCTTACACCCAATGAAGTACTGCTTGAAGTGTAGTCACTGTTACATAAGAACATAAGAAATAGGAGCAGGAGTCGGCCACTTGGCCCCTCGAGCCTGCTCCGCCATTCAATAAGATCATGGCTGATCTGATCCTGGCCTCAGCCCCCCATCATCATAGGCGGTCCCTCGAAGCGAGGGTGACTTGCTTCCACACCAAAAAGGGATGAGTTCACAGGTGTTTCAATGTTCCCGAAAGAATATTCCAGATCCCGAATTACATGTTGAAGGGTGGAAGATGCCTGTGCGTGGATTTTTCTAACGTGTGGTGGCCGTTGCACATCATCTTGTGCACTGGCCACCACACGTTGACAGAGGTGGGTCTTGGTCCAGTGGCAAGGATTAACCAAGATGACTGGAGGCCAAGCTCTGCTGCACGGACCTAGTGCACACACATATCAGCTCCACTTCCCCGCCCGCTCCCATAGCTCTTTATTCCCTCATCGCTCAAAAATCTGTCGATCTCCGCCTTAAATATATTCAATGACCCAGCCTCCACAGCTCTCAGGGGCAGAGAATTCCACAGATCTACAACCTTCTGAGTGAAGAAATTCCTCCCCATCTCAGTTTTAAACGGGCGGCCCCTTATTCTATGTCCCCTAGTTTTAGTTTCCCCTACTGTTATAATGTAGGAAACGTGGCAGCCAATGTATGCACAGCAAACAGCAATGTGATAATGACCAGATAATCTGATTTTTAGTGACGTTGATTGAGGGATAAATATTGGCCCAGGACTCCGGGGATAACTTCCCTGCTCTTCCAATTGTGCCATGGGATCAGCTGCCGTGTTTCCGACATTACAACAGTGACCGCACTTCAAAAAGTACTTCATTGGCTGTAAAGTACTTTGGCACATCCTGTGGTTGTGAAAGGAGCTCTATAAATGCAAATCCTTCTTTCTGGCAAAGTCACTGCAGTGCAGTGCAGAACGTACAGGGACATTCAGAAGAAATAGGAGCAGGAGAAGGCCATTCGGGCCCCTCGAGCCTGCTCCGCCATTCAGTGGAATCATGGCTGATCATCGACCTCAACTCCACTTTCTTGCCCGATCCCCATTTCCCTTGATCCAGGGGCATCAAAGAGAGAAAACTGTAGCTAGATGTGCCTGTTACTGCACAACCTGATGGGTGTTTTTGCGACTGGAAGGATGTTTCCAGTGGGGTTCCGCAGGGCTCAGTACAAGGTCCCTTGCTTTTTTGTGATATACATCAATGGTCACCGTGGGCCACCCGGACCTGCGAGAGGACACCACCGCAGGTCGGGAGTATAAGAGCTGGAGTGAGCCACTGCAGCTTCCAGCGCGCGTCGTCCCACGTGTGCGACGACTTTGAGGTGGACGAGTGGGCGATGTCATCAAGGCCCAGGTCGCCGGTTAGCGCGCGGGCTGGAACATCGGCGGGGCCCAGGCACAACGGAGGAGCGGGAAGGTCGTGGCGGAGGTGCGGCAATTGAGGGTACGGGGGCCCAGAAGAGCCGAGGGCCCAGGGGCAGCACGGGCCCAGCCCACACGGCGATATGTGTGCACACCGGGTCTGTGCTGCAAAGCAGGTCTCCAGTCGTCCTGGTTAACCCTTGCTACTGGATAACAACCGAGCTCTGTCGAGCTCGTGTGGTGGCTGATAGGCAATGGCCACCACACGTTAAAAAAAATCCACGCACAGGCATCTTCCACCCCCTGGATTTCAGGACTGGAACATCGGGTCCTCCATTGAAACATCTGTGAACTCATCCCTTTTGGTGTGGAAGCAATCATCCTCGCTCGAGGGACTGCCTATGAGATGATAGCAGTAACACTCCACAACCTGTATTTCTCTCCTATGCCTCTCCAAGTGCAGGGATGAGTGAGGCTGTAGCACTGTGGTGAGGGTGGTGGGGGGTGGGGGGGAAGGGGCAAGTCTGAGTGCGCAAGACCGTGTAACAATAACAACTTCATTTAGCGCCTTTAACGTAGTAAAACATCCCAAGAAGCTTCACAGGAGTGTTATAAGAAAAAACAAATCGGTTTGACACCGAGTCACATCAGACGAAATTAGGGCAGGTTGGTCAAAGAGGTCGGTTTTAAGGAGCATCTCGAAGGAGGAAAGGGAGGCAGAGAGGCGGAGAGGTTCAGGGAGGGAGTTCCAGAGCTTGGGGCCCAGGCAACAGAAGGCACGGCCACCGATGGTTGAGCGATTATAATCAGGGATGCTCAGGAGGGCAGAATTAGAGGAGTGCAGACATCTCGGGGGGCGGGGAGTTATGGGGCTGGAGGAGATTACAGAGATAGGGAGGGGCGAGGGCCATGGAGGGATTTGAAAACAAGGATGAGAACAAAAGTGGGTTGAGAAAAGGTCGGTGAAGCCAGAAATCAGCAAGCAACGTTTGGGGAGTCTTTACGACTCTCAAACCCCTCGTCCTCCTAAAGCAGGTGACTGGGAGAAGCAACTGCCACAGTTTTGTACGGGTCTAACTTTCCCACGGTACAACCGTGATGTAAAAGCAGGAAATTCCCAGGCACAGCACTAGCAGGTGAGTGATGCTCTGGTGGAAATGAGTCCCGTGAGGCTTAGGTCAGAGCGAGGAATCTCCTCCAGCTTATAAACGCCGCAATGCGCTATACATGGCTTGCTCCATCCTTTTTTTTCAACACAGTAACAGTGTAATAATGGCATAGGTGCATCTTCTGTTGCAGCCTGTGACTCTCAGCCTGTCTGTTCCCCTTCTATCTATCTCTCTATCTATGTCGGCTCTCCTGCCTGTCTGTGGCTCAGTGGGCAGCACACTTGTCTCTGGGTCAGAAGGTTGTGGGTTCAAGTCCCACTCCAGGAACTTGAGCACATACATCTCGGCTAACACTCCCAGTGCAGTGCTGAGGGAGTGCTGCGCTGTCGGAGGTGCCGTCTTTCGGATGAGACGTTAAACCGAGGCCCCGTCTGCTCTCTCAGGTGGATGTAAAAGATTCCGTGGCACTATTTTGAAGAAGAGCAGGGGAGTTATCCCCGGTGTCCTGGGCCAATATTTATCCCTCAATCAACATAACAAAAACAGATGATCAGGTCATTATCACATTGCTGTTTGTGGGAGCTTGCTGTGTGCAAATTGGCTGCTGTGTTTCCCACATTGTAACAGTGACTACACTCCAAAAGTACTTCATTGGCTGTAAAGTGCTTTGAGATGGCTGGTGGTTGTGAAAGGTGCTATATAAATCCATGTCTTTCTTTCTGTTACAGCTTGTGTCTCTGTCTGTTCCCCCTTCTGGCTCTCACACTATCTGCCCCTCTATCGCTGTGCTTTAGCTCTGACTATCTATCTCCTTCTGACCTGTTATGTCCCTTGCTGCCTGTTTGCTCTGACCCTTTCCCTCTGCCTCTCTATCTCTGTTTGCCTGTTTCTTGTAGTCTATCTGTTTGTCTATTGCACGAGAATGGAAGAAATATGCTCTGTCAGCCATTCGGCCCCTCGAGCCCGCTCCGCCATTCAGTGAGATCGTGGCTGATCCTCTACCTCAACTCCACTTTCCCGCACTATCCCCATATCCCCGATTCCCTTAATGCCCAAGAATCGATCGATCTCAACCTTGAACATACTCATCAACTGAGCCTCCACAGCCCTCTGCGGTAGAGAATTCCAAAGATTCACAACCCTCTGAGTGAAATCATTTCTCCTCATCTCTGTCTTAAATGGAGTCTGAGGGCAAAACTGAGAACTATGGACTGTTATCATCGCCACATTAAGGAACTGCAAAGGCAATTATTGCGCAAACGAATTAATAAATCAATTTCTCAATGTATGATCACATCATCATTTGCAAATTAATTCCAAAGTTTTCAAATTGATTTCTAGATGTGCACATGAATTTGGAAATGCATCAATTGATAATTAAAGACATAGGTTTGTAAATTAATTTATGTATTAAAATAAAATGAAGTAATAGGTTTATGAATGAAAGCATGAATTAATTTGAAGCTGGATGTGTGTGGAGCTCGGAGATCCTGTGAGCTTTCAGAGAGCTTGGATGGTGAATATTATCGAGCTAGAGCACATCAGGGCCCTGCTTATTGCTATGACAGTGAGTGGTCAGATTCAATCTCTCATAGCACTGAATTCCAGGTCTCACACACATAGTGGCTGTTCACACCCTCTCTCTCTCCCTCTCTCTCCCTCTTTCCCTCTCACTCTCTTTCTCGCCCCCTCTCCCTCTCCGCCTCCCTCTCCCTCTCTCTCTCCCTCTCTGTCTCTCTCTCTCTCCCTCTCTCTCCATCTTTCTCCCCCCTCTCTGTCTATCTCTCTCTCTCTTTCTTTCTCTCTCTCTGTCTCCCCCTTTCGCTCTCTTTCCCTCTCTCTTTCTCTCCCTCTCTTTCTCTCCCACTCTCTCTCCCTCTCTCTTTCTGCCTCCCCTCTCTCTGTTTCCCTCTGTCTCCCTTTCTCTCTCTTTCTCTCTCTCTCTCTTTCTCCCCCTCTCTGCCTCCCTCTCTTTCTCTCCCTCTCTCTCTCCCTCTCTCTTTCTGCCTCCCCCTCTCTGTTTCCCTCTCTCTCTGTCTCCCTTTCTCTCTCTTTCTCTCTCTCTCTCTTTCTGTCTCCCTCTCTCTCTGTCTCCTTCTCTCTTTGTTTCTCTCTCTCGCTCTCTCTATATTTCTCGCCCTCTCTCTCTGTCTCCCTCTCGCTTTCTGTCTCCCTCTTTGTCTCCTTCTCTCTGTGGGTCCCTCTCTCTCTCTCTCTCCCTTTCTCTCTCTTTCTCTCCCTCTCTCTCTTTCTACCTTGCTATCTCCCTGCAATAACAGATCAATCTAATAACATCTCCGATTAGACTCTGGGAATGAGAAAACATTCGCCGTGCTCCATCAGCCAGCTTCTCTCGAGCTTTTCACGGATCATTTCCCATCTCTTCTGCCCAAACACATGTCCCCGGTTTGTTTGCTTGCAAGCTGTCTATTCCACACTGTTTCATCTGGTCTCTCACCTTCAGTTTTGTTCCGTCTGTCTGATCTGTCAATCGCTCTCTCCCTCTCTCTGGTATCTCTCGCACTCTCTGTCTATCTCTCGCTCTCTCTGTCTATCTCTCGCTCTCTGCTTATCTCTCGCTCTCTCTGTCTATCTCTCCCTCTCTCTGTCTATCTTTTGCTCTCTCTGTCTATCTTTTGCTCTCTCTGTCTATCTTTCACTCTCTTTGTCTATCTCTCGCTCTCTCTGTCTATCTCTCGCTCTCTGCTTATCTCTCGCTCTCTCTATCTCTCCCTCTCTCTGTCCATCTCTCCCTCTCTCTGTCCATCTCTCCATCTCTCTGTCTATCTTAGCGATCCAATGCTGCCTCTGTCTAGCCCAGTGACCATAACATTATCAGATCCATCTTGATCAGTCAGGCTGCAAATTCAATGCTACTGCCACATAAACAGAAGTCTAAAATTTAAAAAACTGAAAATGCTAGAAAACGCTCAGCATTTACAGTGAGAGAAACAGAGTTAATGTTTCACATTGATAACCATTCGTCGGAAGTGGAAAAAGTTAGAGATGTAACAGGTTTGTAACAGGTTTTAAACAGGTGCAGGGGCAGGGAAGAAAGAAAGAACGAAAGAAAGTCTTGCGTTTACATAGCACCTTTCACAACATCAGGACGTCCCAAAGCGCTTTACAACCAATGAAGTACTTTATGAAGTTGTAATGCAGGAAACATGGCAGCCCAAAAATATCCGAGGCAGACTGAAAACCGGTTAGCCTAACATCTGTGGTTGGGAAAATGCTGGAGTCCATTATTAAGGAAGCAGTAGCAGGACATTTTGAAAAGCATAATTCAATCAAACAGAGTCAGCATGGTTTTATGAAAGGGAAATCATATTTGACAAATTTGCTGGAGTTCTTTGAGGATGTAATGAGCAGGGTGGATAAGGGGGAACCAGTGGATGTGGTGTATTTGGATTTCCAGAAGGCATTTGACAAGGTGCCACATAAAAGGTTACTACACACGATAAAAGTTCATGGGGTCGGGGGTAATATATTAGCATGGATAGAGGATTGGCTAACTAACAGAAAGCAGAGAGTCAGGATAAATGGGTCATTTTCTGGTTGGCAAACAGTAACCAGTGGGGTGCCGCGGGGATCAGTGCTGGGACCCCAACTATTTACAATCTATATTAATGACTTAGATGAAGGGACCGAGTGTAATGTAGCCAAGTTTGCTGATGATACAAAGTTGGGTGGGAGAGCAAATTATGAGGAGGACCCAAAAAATCAGCAAAGGGATATAGACAGGCTAAGTGAGTGGGCTAAAATTTGGCAGATGGAGTATAATGTGGAAAAATATGAGGTTATCCATTTTGGCAGAAAAAATGGAAAAGCAAATTATAATTTAAATGGAGAAAAATTGCAAAGTGCTGCAGTACAGAGGGACCTGGGGGTCCTTTTGCATGAAACACAAAAAGTTAGTATGCAGGTACAGCAAGTAATCGGCAAATGGAATGTTGGCCTTTATTACAAGGGGGATAGAGTATAAAAGCAGAGAAGTCCTGCTACAACTATGCAGGGTATTGGTGAGGCCACACCTAGAGTACTGCGTATTTAAGGAAGGATATACTTGCATTGGAGGCTGTTCAGAGAAGGTTCACTAGGTTGATTCTGGAAATGAGAGGGTTGACTTATGAAGATAGGTTGAGTAGGTTGGGACTATATTCATTGGAGTTCAGAAGAATGAGAGGAGATCTTATCGAAACATACAAGATAATGAGGGGGCTCTACAAGGTGGATGCAGAGAGGATGTTTCCACTCATAGGGGAAACTAGGGGACATAGTCTTAGAATAAGGGGCCGCTCATTTAAAACTGAGATGACGAGAAATTTCTTCTCTCAAAGGGTTGCAAATCTGTGGAATTCTCTGCCCCAGAGAGCTGTGGAGGCTGGGTTGTTGAATATATTTAAGGTAGAGATAGACAGATTTTTGAGCGCTAAGGGAATAAAGGGTTATAGGGAGCGGGCAGGGAATTGGAACTGAACCCATGATCAGATCAGCCATGATCTTATTGAATGGTGGAGCAGGCTCGAGGGGCCAAATGGCCGACTCCTGCTCCTATTTCTTATGTTTTATTTGCATACAGCAAGCTCCCACAAACAGCAATGTGATGAAGACCAGATAATCTGTGGTTGTTATGTTGATTGAGGGATAAATATTGGCCAGGACACCGAGGATAACTCCCCTGCTCTTCTTCGAAATAGTGCCGTGGGATCTTTTACGTCCACCTGAGAGAGCAGACGGGGCCTCGGTTTAGTGACTCATCCGAAAGACGGCACCTCTGACAGTGCAGCACTCCCTCAGCACTGCACTGGGAGTGTCAGCCTGGATTTTGTGCTCAAGTCCCTGGAGTGGGACTTGAACCCACAACCTTCTGACTCAGAAAGAGGGGGAGGGGAGGAACAAACAAAAGGGAAGGTCGGTGATAGGGTGAAAGGCAGGTGTGATTAACTGACATTGTGTATTTGCAGCATTTTTGTTTCAGATTTCCAGCGGAACCGCAGTAGTAGTAGGCCATTCGGCCCCTCAAGCCTGCTCCGCCATGATCTTATTAAATGGCGGAATGGCCTACTCCTGCTCCTATTTCTTATGTCCTTATTTAGTTTTGAAGTAATGGGACCACACCTACTAGGTCAGCTGTGGCCCAGTGGGTAGCACACTCTTCTCTGAGTCAGAAGGTTGTGGGTTCAAGTCCCACTCCAGAGACTTCAACACAAAATCTAGGCTGAGGGAGCGCTGCACTGTTGGAGGTGCCCATTTTTGGATGAGACGTTAAACCGAGGCTCCGTCTGCTCTCTCAGTTGGACGTAAAAGATCCCACGGCACTGTTTCAAAGAAGAGCAGGGGAGTTAGTCCTGGTGCCCTGGGCCAATATTTATCCCTCAATAAACATAACAAAAAAGCAGTTTATCTGGTCATTATCACATTGCTGTTTGTGGGAGCTTGCTGTGCGCAAATTGGCTGTTGTGTTTCTCACGTTACAACAGTGACTACACTCCAAAATAATTCATTGGCTGTACAGCGCTATGAGACGTCCGGTGGTCGTGAGAGGCGCTATATAAATGCAAGTCTACACCCTGGCCCCAGACAGGCCAAACTCAGGTCACCCTGGTCTGTTTAATTGCTATTTATTCTTGTCTTCCGTGTCTGAGCTGCGAGTATTGACGTTGATGTCGTGAGTGGAAAAATGTTCTATTCCCTGCCTTGCCGTCCCCATAAGAGTCCATGTAAACAAACAGAAAATAGGATCCGGCGAGGGGGTGCCCTGCAGGTCTTTCCGTGCTGGAGACAGCATTCCCAACAGGATGCTCCCGGAGGAGCCAGAGATTCGGATAGAGCCACAGCTCCCTAGCCATGATTTTCCGAAGCGGCTGTGACCTCACTGCCCGCCTCCGAGACACACCGCACGCAGCAGCCAGCGGGGAGGGGAGCCTCAGTCCCAACAGGCCCAGCCCGGGGGGAGCTGGGAGAGACCGTCATGTGCAACAACACACCTGCCTCGGGAAGAGGCGCCAAGGGGGCCGAAAACAAGGCCTCACAACCTCAACTTGCAAACAGTTTAACAAGTTGCCACCAGGAGAGGCAGGAGGTCGGCATGCCGACCATGAGCGTGTCACATGCACACCACTTTCGGGGGTTGAGAGCTCAGTGTCTGCCTCACATCCCCCAGTCATTAGTAACGATGCATCAACCGGATGTCAGAGATGAACAGCTTTTAAAGGTCCCTCTGCATTGTCCCATCAAATACTCTCAGGGCAGGTACAGCACGGGGTTAGATACAGAGTAAAGCTCCCTCTACACTGTCCCATCAAACACTCCCAGGGCAGGTACAGCACGGGGTTAGATACAGAGTAAAGCTCCCTCTACACTGTCCCATCAAACACTCCCAGGGCAGGTACAGCACGGGGTTAGATACAGAGTAAAGCTCCCTCTACACTGTCCCATCAAACACTCCCAGGGCAGGTACAGCACGGGGTTAGATACAGAGTAAAGCTCCCTCTACACTGTCCCATCAAACACTCTCAGGGCAGGTACAGTACGGGGTTAGATACAGAGTAAAGCTCCCTCTACACTGCCCCATCAAACACTCCCAGGGCAGGTACAGCACGGGGTTAGATACAGAGTAAAGCTCCCTCTACACTGTCCCATCAAACACTCCCAGGGCAGGTACAGCACGGGGTTAGATACAGAGTAAAGCTCCCTCTACACTGTCCCATCAAACACTCCCAGGGCAGGTACAGCACGGGGTTAGATACAGAGTAAAGCTCCCTCTACACTGTCCCATCAAACACTCCCAGGGCAGGTACAGCACGGGGTTAGATACAGAGTAAAGCTCCCTCTACACTGTCCCATCAAACACTCCCAGGGCAGGTACAGTACGGGGTTAGATACAGAGTAAAGCTCCCTTTACACTGTCAATCAGACTGCGGGTGTGGGTCATGGGATTTGTTTCGCATTTAACCCACGTGTTGGATCAATGAAGAGGGAGCTTTACTCTGTATCTCACCCGTGCTGTACCTGCCCTGGGAGTGTTTGATGGGACAGTGTAGAGGGAGCTTTACTCTGTATCTAACCCATTGTACCTGCCCTGAGAGTGTTTGATGGGACAGTGTAGAGGGAGCTTTACTCTGTATCTAACCCGTGCTGTACCTGCCCTGGGAGTGTTTGATGGGGCAGTGTAGAGGGAGCTTTACTCTGTATCTAACCCCGTGCTGTACCTGTCCTGGGAGTGTTTGACGGGACAGTGTAGAAGGAGCTTTACTCTGTATCTAACCTGTGCTGTACCTGTCCTGGGAATGTTTGACGGGACAGTGTAGAAGGAGCTTTACTTGGAGTGGTGGTGCTGGTACTGAATAACTTCTGCCGACTCATTCTCTGTTGCTCTTTCTTAGATGCAGGCTCCTGAGGGGAAATAACTTTCCCTTTTAAGAGGAGATACACGGAGGCAGGAATGAGCAGGTTGTTCCATTTTGTTCTGGTGCATTGTGTCTGAGCAGTGTGGGGGATGATGGAAAAGATTCTATTCCCCACTCTATCGCCCCTCCTCCAGCACCGCTGGTAAACAGAAGGTTTTCTCCGATCAGGGACAGCACTTTCTACGCTCCAGGCCTGTTCACGCTGGAGACACCCCCTCCCGCACCGATTGGATGATCCGGAGGGAATCGGGGTTCAAATTTAGCGATCTTCCCAGGCTCCTGTGACCTCACCGCCTGCCTCTGTGCCAAGCTTCCCAACAGAGGAGTCCCGCACTCCAAGTAGGCACTCCCAGGCAGCAAGGAGCAGGGAGCATCAGTAACGTGGATTAAAATATCTACCACACTGAAAGGCACCGGAAAAAAAACCGAGCCGCCACAGCCAATCCCGGGTCCGGTTTAAAAGCTAGTGTCAAATGCCGCTTAACAAAGACTTATAAGGTACACTAGGCTGATTCCTGAGGTGAATGGGTTGTCTGACCACTTGCAAGGGGGAGAGAGTATAAATGTATGGAAGTCCTGCTGCAACTGTACAGGGTATTGGTGAGACCACACCTGGAGTACTGCGTACAGTTTTGGTCTCCGTGTTTAAGGAGGGATATACTTGAGTTGGAGGCAGTTCAGAGAAGGTTCATGAGGTTGATTCCTGAGATGAAGGGGTTGTCTTATGAAGAAAGGTTGAGAAGGTCGGGCCTATACTCATTGGAGTTTAGAAGACGGAGAGGTGATCTTATTGAAACGTATAAGATTCTGAGGGGGCTTGACAGGGTAGATGCAGAGAGGATGTTTCCCCTCGTGGGGGAATCTAGAACTAGGGGGCGCAGTTTCAGAATAAGGGGTCGCCCATTTAAAACTGAGATGAGGAGGAATTTCTTCTCTCAGAGGGTCATGATCTTTCGAATTCTCTACCCCAGAGAGCTGTGGAGGCTGGGTCATTGAATATATTTAAGATGGAGATAGACAGATTTTTGAACGATAAATGAGTAAAGGGTTATGGGGAGCGGGCAGGGAAGTGGAGCTGAGGCCAAGATCGGATCAGCCATGATCTCATTGAATGGCGGAGCAGGCTCGAGGGGCCGAATGGCCGACTCCTGCTCCTATTTCTTATGTTCTTATATTATCCCTGTGTCCTGGCACCTGCATAACATCTTGCACTGTTTCCCCTCTTCCCTCATCTCAGGCGGAGGAAGTCCTTTCATCAAGCAAGGAAAGCCGATGATGCTGGGATCCATGCAGCAAACATCGCTTTTCACTGCCTTCAGCTGCCTAGGCCCCAAGCTCTGGAACTCCCTCCCTAAACCTCTCCGCCTCTCTACCTCTCTCTCCTGCTTTAAGACGCTTCTTAAAACCTACCTCTTTGACCCAGCTTTTGGCCACCTGCGCTAATTTCTCCTTACGTGGCTCGGTGTCAAATTTTTTATCTTATAATGCTCCTGTGTAGCACCTTGGGGCGTTTTACATTAAAGGTGCTGTATAAATATACGTTGTTGTTATGCTTCCTGTGTTTAGCGTTCGTGTCATTGTCATCATAGACAGTCCCTCGAAATCGAGGAAGACTTGCTTCCACTCTAACAGTGAGTTCTCAGGTGATTGAACAGTCCAATACGGGAATTACAGTCTCTGTCACAGGTGGGACAGACAGCGGTTGAGGGAAAGGGAGGGTGGGGAGTCTGGTTTGCCGCACGCTCCTTCCGCTGCCTGCGCTTGCTTTCTGCATTCTCTCGGCGACGAGACTCGAGGTGCTCAGTGCCCTCCCGGATGCACTTCCTCCACTTAGGGTGGTCTTTGGCCAGGGACTCCCAGGTGTCAGTGGGGATGTTGCACTTTATTAGGGAGGTTTTGAGGGTGTCAAACACACTTATGCACCTAACAGCACTGTGGGAGCACTTCACCACACAGACTGCAGCGGTTCAAGAAGGCGGCTCACCACCACCTTCTCGAGGGCAATAAAGGATGGGCAATAAATGCCGGCCTTGCCAGCGATGCCCACATCCTGTGAATGAATAAAAAAAATCTACGGATGCACACACAGATGAATATTCATGCACGCAAACTCAAACCCTCACGTGTGCATTAATAAGATTTTTTTTTAAGTTCATTCACAGGATGTGGGCGTCGCTGGCAAGGCCGGCATTTATTGCCCATCCCTAAGTGCCCTCGTGAAGGTGGTGGTGAGCCGCCTTCTTGAACCGCTGCAGTCCGTGCGGTGAAGGTGCTCCCACAGTGCTGTTAAACAAACTGCGCGGCTCGTTGGGCCTTTTCCGAGGGGCAGTTCAGAGTCAACACATCGCTGTAGGTCTGGAGTCACATATAGGCCCAGACCGGGTCAGGACGGCAGGTTTCCTTCCCTGAAGGACATTAGTGAACCAGTTGGGTTTTTTCCGACAATCCGGTGGTTTCTTGGTCACCATTACCGATACTCGCTTTTTAATTCCAGGTTTATTTAATTAACTGAATTTAAATGGGTTATTGAAGCTGGATTCCTGCAGGTGCAATGGGAGTTTGCAATCAATCTGTGGTGATATAATGGGAGTACAGTGTGGGGCTCTTACTGGCATGAGGGTGTATGTGAGAAAGAAAGAATTTGAATGAATTAGATTTGCACAATGCCTTCACACCCGCAGAAAGATTCACACCCAAAAGGTTACTTGTGAAGAGTGTAGTCTCTGATGTTATGTCAAAGTTGTATAATGAGATTGTAACTGGTATCATCATCATCATAGGCAGTCCCTCGAAGCGAGGATGACTTGCTTCCACGCCAAAAAGGGATGAGTTTACAGGTGTTTCAATGAAGGACCTAATATTCCAGATCCCGAACTACATTCTGAAGGGTGGAAGATGCCTGTGCGTGGATTTTTTTAACGGAGGGTGACCGTTGCACATCAGCCACCACACGGGCTTGACAGAGCTAGGTCTTGGTCCAGTGGCAAGGGTTACCCAAGACTAACTGGAGACCAGCTCTGCTGCACAGACCGAGCGCCCACACATATCGCAGTGTGGGCTGGCCCGTGCTGCCCCTGGGCCCTCGCCTCTTCTGGGCCCTGAACTCACGCCTCTCCCAGGCCCCCGATCATGTCCCTCTACAAACTCTCACCGCTCCTTCGCCCCTCCTGCTGTGCCTGCCCGCACTGCAGTCAGCGACCTGGCCTCGCAGCCGTCGCCCTCCTGCAGCAGTACGCTCTTCTCCCTGCAGTGGTATACCGCGCCCGCTGTTCCCTCCAATGGCCCCGGCCTGCTGATGGTCTTGCAGGCCGGGTCAGCGCCGATAGGCAAGCATTGTATGCCACCATTATAAGGGGTTTAATGAGACGTAAGGCTAGCTTAAAGGGATAAGTTGTTAGTATAAGGGATATGTAATGGGTAAAAAGACTTGGATTTCTATAGCGCCTTTCATGACCACTGGATGTCTCAAAACGCTTTACAGCCAATGAAGTACTTTTGGAATGTAGTCACTATTGTGATGTTGGAAAAGCGGCAGCCAATTTGCGCACAGCAAGCTCCCACACACAACAATGTGATAATGACCAGATAATCTGTTTTTTGTGATGTTGATTGAGGGATAAATATTGGCCCAGGACACCGGGGATAATTCCCCTGCTCTACTTTCAAATAGTGCCGTGGGATCTTTTACACCCACCTGAGAGAGCAGACGGGGCCTTGGTTTAACGTCTCATCCGAAAGACGGCACCTCCGACAGTGCGGCGCTCCCTCAGTACTGCACTGGGAGTGTCAGTCTAGATTTATGTGCTCAAGTCCCTGGGATTTGTGGAGTGGGTGTGTTGTGCAGATAATATCATTTTAATTGTGTATTTAGTAGTGTTGCATTGTGTGGATTTCCACCTCTGTAACATCGCCTCAGCTCATCCACTGTTAAGCCCTCATTCAACCTTTGTTACCTCTAGACTTGACTATTCCAACGCGCTCCTGGCTGGCCTCCCACATTCTACCTACGTAAACTAGACGTGATCCAAAACTCGGCAGCCCGTGTCCTAATTTGCACCAAGTCCCACTCACCCATCACCCCCCGTGCTCGCTGACCTATACTGGCTTCCGGTTAAGCAACACCTCAATTTCAAAATTCTCATCCTTGTTTTCAAATCCCTCCATGGCCTCGCCCCTCCCTATCTCTGTAATCTCCTCCAGCCTCACAACCCCCCCGAGATATCTGCACTCCTCTAATTCTGCCCTCCTGAGCATCCCTGATTATAATCGCTCAACCATCGGTGGCCGTGCCTTCAGCTGCCTGGGCCCCAAACTCTGGAACTCCCTGCCTAAACCTCCCCACCTCTCTACCTCTCCTTCCTCCTTCAAGACGCTCCTTAAAACCGACCTCTTTGACCAAGCTTTTGCTCACCTGCGCTAATTTCTCCTTATGCGGCTCGGTGTAAAAAAATGTCTCATAATACTCCTGCGAAGCGCCTCGGGACGTTTCACTACTTTAAGGGTGCTATATAAATACAAGTTGTTGTTGTTATTTAGTATAGCTGGATTGAGTGTCTGGGAGAGTGGGATTTATACCCATGTTCTGGAGGCCGCCCCCTCGACTCTCTTCATCATTTTAAGAATCTCGAACAGGTCACCCCTTGACCTTCTGCACGTCACCCACAAGCAAAGATCCCCCGCAGCCGCACACTGGTCGGGAGGCCCCGCGCAGGCCGCTGGAAAACATCCTCATCATCGGCAGTCCCTCGAAATCGAGGAAGACTTGCTTCCACTCTAAAAGTGAGTTCTCAGGTGACTGGACAGTCCAATATGGGAATTACAGTCTCTGTCACAGGTGGGACAGACAGTGGTTGAAGGAAAGGGTGGGGAGCCTGGTTTGCTGCACGCTCCTTCCGCTGCCTGCGCTTGCCTTCTGCACGCTCTCGGCGACGAGACTCGAGGTGCTCAGCGCCCTCCCGGATGCTCTTCCTCCACTTAGGGCGGTCTTTGGCCAGGGACTCCCAGGTGTCGGTGGGGATGCTGCATTTTATCAGGGAGGCTTTGAGGGTGTCCTTGTAACGTTTCCTCTGCCATCTTGGGCTCGCTTGCCGTGTAGGCGTTCCGAGTAGAGCGTTTGCCTTGCAAGTCTCGTGTCAGGCATGCGAACAATGTGACCCGCCCAACGGAGCTGATCGAGTGTGGTCAGTGCTTCGATGCTGGGGATGTTGGCCTGGTCGAGGACGCTGATGTTGGTGCTTCTGACCTCCCAGGAGATTTGTAGGATCTTGCGGAGACATCGTTGGTGATATTTCTCCAGTGACTTGAGGTGTCTACTGTACATGGTCCATGTCTCTGAGGCATACAGGAGGGCGGATATCACGACAGCCCTGTGGACCATGAGCTTGGTGGCAGATTTGAGGGCCTGATCTTTGAACATTTTTTCACTCAGGCGGCCGAAGGCTGCGCTGGCCCACTGGAGGCGGTGTTGAACCTCATCGTCGATGTCTGCCCTTGCTGATAATAGGCTCCCAAGGTATGGAAAGTGGTCCTCATTGTCCAGGGCCGCACTGTGGATCTTGATGGCTGGGGGAGGGGCAGTGCTATGTGGCGGGGTCAGGCTGGTGGAGGAAAATATACTCACGCATTTAAAGGGACCACACACCCCAAAAAATAGATATTTCACGGGAACAATCGGCCACAAGTGTCTCGTAATAGGACACACTGCAGCTGGCACAAATGTACCGTGATTGCTTAAACTGCAGCCACTCGCATCTTTGCTTATATGGTTGTCATTTATCAAAATTACCGTGTGTCCAAAATCAAAGGCGGTTGGGTGCAGGAAGGCATTTTCTGCTCACTAAGTAGGAAAGGGATTTTTGCTGTGGTATTTCTTTTCCCCAGATAGCCACGCACGCAGCAGTGAATGACAAGCAACCGAGCGTCTCTCAGCAGTCCCCGAACACTACAAAACGCTGCAGGCCACCTCTCCTGCTTTACACTGACACGCGAGGCCCGTGATTCGGGTTGTTGCCATGTAACGCACTCATTCACATCCATCATTGTTCGCTCCCCTACATCCTGCTCCCATTCCGGCTCAGCGACTCCCGCTCTGCACTACTGGCTCCGGGAGGGGCGGAGCCCGCCTTTGCTCGTGGTGGTCTGCGCAGCGCCTCGCTGAATCATACTGCGGGTGGGGGGGAGATTCGGTATCGCCCCGTCTGGGGCAGTAACAGTCGGGAGGCGCGAGACTTAGCGGCAAGCGCTGCTGTCCCGCCCCCCCCCCGCTCCAAAAATTCGGGTTACCGCCCCCACCCCCGGAAGGAAGTAGAGCGTTAAATCAGGCACTGCTGCGTCCAAGGGGCCCCTCCCTCACTTAAAGGGGCAGGCCCACGCTGCCAGCTCTGCCGACCTGAACCTCGTGGTGATGCCGCGCGCGCGATCAGCAGAGCGCCGGGCTGAGCGATTTCCCGGCACCCTCCCGGGAGAAAAAAACGCCTCAGCAGCGGCTGACGAGGTACGTTTTTTTTTTTGCAGCCAGCCGCCTCGCCTTTAATCGTCGCCCCGGTAACGGCCGGCCACCCAACCCGCGCCCCCTGCAGCTGCCGGTGTTTGCGCCCGGCGCTGCCGCGGTGGGGGGGGGGCGGAAGCGAATCTCGGGGCCGGGCGCTAATGTGGCGATGCACGCGGCCACGACGTCACGATCCTCCGGGCGCGGGAGATCGGGGCGCAAAGCTAGAGCGCCGCCGATCAACTTCCGCCCAATATGGCGGGAGGTGTTAACAGCGCCGCACCCGGTTGCAAATGCAGTTGCGCCCCCCCTGGGGGCGCTAACGGGAATCAGAAACAAGTTGAATTTCTAGCCCGGCAGCACAGAAGGAGGCTATTCACTCCATCGTGCCTGTGCCGGCTCTGTGAAAGAGCGATCCCAGTTAGTCCCACTCCCCCTGCCCTTTCCCCCTAGTCCTGCAATTTCCTCCACTTCAGGTATTTATCCAACTCCCTTTTGAAAGTTACGAGTGAATCTGCTTCCAACATACTTTCAGACAGCGCGATCCAGATCATCATAACTCCGTGTGTTAAAAACATTCTCCTCATCTCCCCTTTGGCTCTTTTGCCAATTGACCTTAAATCTGTGTCCCTCTGGTTACCAGTGGAAACACTTTCTCCCAATCTCCTCCATCAAAATCCTTCATCATTGTGAGCACCCCTATTACATCTTCCCTTAACCTTCTCTGCTCTGTGGTGAACAACCCCAGCTTCTCCAGTCTCTGCACACACCGGCAGTGTCTCATTGTAATAGAGCTCCCCCTAGTGGACTACTGACGTACTGCAACTACTGATGTAAATAATAAAAGGATCATGTGGCCAGGTCACATGATGACGTTTCTGTTGGAGCCACCTTGTCGAGTGTGTTTGTTAGTGATGTCCTCAGAAGACATCCCTCTCATCCCTGGCACAATTCTGTTAAATCTCCTCTGCACCCTCTCCAAGGCTGTTCTACAGATTCCAGGACTACCCAACATCTCCACAGTAAGACAGCAGCTGCTTGGCAAATACTGTTGCCATGCGGATCACCCGAGTCCGGTGACCTTCTCCCCAATGCTGTTGCAAACAGCTTTTATTGTATTAACACTTGCAGAGGATAGGTGCTAGATACCGTGTGGATTCCCATCAGGAGCCCAGTCTGTGGTCTTCCTGTAGAGTCAGGGTCGAACTCCCTGGCAATGCTACGACACTGTATCAAACTCAGACTGCCAGGAGCTTGGTCGGGGGCGCATTAATCCAGAGTGCGTTCAGGGGAATACGGAGGGAGGTCAAATTGACGTAGAATCAAACTGAAGGACTGTACAGTCCAGGCTCAATCCAGGCTAACGCTCCCAGTGCAGTAACGAGGGAGAGCTGCACTGTTGGAGGTGTTGTCTTTTGGATGACACGTCATACCGTGAGGTTGAGCTGGGTGTCGTCAGCATACATGTGGAAACTAAAGCTGTGTTTTCGGATGATATCGCCAAGAGGCAGCATGTAGATGAGAAATAGACAGATTTTTGAGCAAAAAGGGAGGAAAGGGTTATGGGGAACGGGCAGGAAAGTGGAGTTGAGGCCAAGACCAGATCGGCCATGATCTTATTGAATGGCGGAGCAGGCTCGAGGGGCCAAGTGGCCTACTCCTGCTCCTATTTCTCATGTGCTTATGTTAAATAGGAGGGGGCCAAGGTTAGATCCTTGTGGGATGCCAGAGGTAACGATGAGAGGGTGGGAAGAGAAGCCATTGCAGGAGATTCTCTGGCTACGATTGGGTAGATCAGAATTGGATCAGTTGAGTGCAGTCCCACCCAGCTGGATGGCGGTGGAGAGGCATTGGAGGAGGATGGAGTGGTCAACCCTGTCAAAGGCTGCAGACAGGTCGAGCAGGATGAGGAGGGATAGTTCACCGTTGTCATAGTCACAAAGTTGGTCATTTGTGACTTTGATGAGGGTCGTTTCGCTACTGTGGCAGGGGGTGGACACCTGATTGGCGGGAGTTAAACACGGAGTTCCGGGAAAGCTGGGCAAGGATTTGGGAGGCGACAACACGTTCCAGGACTTTGGAGAGAAAAGGGAAGTTGGAGATGGGGTTGTAGTTTGCAAAGAATGGAGGGGTCGAAGGTTGTTTTTTTTGAGGGGAGGGGTGAAGTCGGCAGATTTGATGGAGAGGGGGCAGTAGCTGAGGAGAGAGAACCGTTAACAATATCATTATGGACAAAGGGATGGACTGTCATTCAGAATATCAGACTGAGGAACAGAGTATAAACTAGGGCAAGACAACAACTTGCATTTATATAGCACCTTTAAACTGGGAAACCTTCCCAAGGGGCTTCACGGTGCAGTAGCAGATTTGGAGCTTGAGCCAAGGGAGAGAGTTCAGGATGGGTAACTGACAGCTTGGGCAAAGGAATGGGTTTTGAGAAGATTTCCAAAGGAGGAGAGAGAGACGTAGAAAGGTGATTGGTTTAGGCCGTTTGGGAGAGTAGGGCCTAGGTGGCTGAAAGCACATATACCAGGGGCGCGGGGAGAGGAGCTTAGATGCAGAGAAGGCCAGAGTCTGATAAATGAAAGGAGGGAAAGCGAATCTAGAATAGATTTGCAAGCTTGGGTGGAGGGAGTTGGAGGTGAGGGAATGGATTTTGCATTGAATCTGTTGGGGGCACAGGGAGCAGGTATGGGTCAAAAAGGGCAGTGGATGATGAGAAAACAGGACTATGCATTTGGGGCAAGTTGGAGTTTGTAGAATGTGGACAAGGGAAGAGAAACAAGAAATGGGGAGAGGGGAAGAGAAATTGGAGAGAGGGATTGCAAAATTGGAGAGATAGAGAAATTGAAGAGAGGAATAGAGAATTGTTGAAAGGGATAGAGAATCAGTGAGGGGGACAGAGAAATTGGAGAGATAGACTGAGAAATTAGAAAGGGACAGAGAATCAAAGAGATAGACAGAGAAATTGGACTTAGACAGAGTATTGGAGAGAGGGATAGAGAATCAGAGAGAGGGACAGAGAAATTGGGAGAGATAGACAGAGAAATTAGAAAGATAGACAGGGAAATCGGAACGAGGGACAGAAATTGAAGAGAAAGAGGGGGTGAAATTCAGGACGTTTGCGCCTCCCGTTAGCGCCCCAATGCTGCCCCCGGTGGCCCAGGTAAGGACCTGCAGTGTCAGCAGCTTGGCCCTCCCCTTTACTGACGTGGCCCAGCGCCGCGCTCCTCTCCGTTTGCTTCCGCCTCGCTCGCGCCCCACAGAGCTTCCTCTTGGGGGCGGTAACCCCAATATCGCGAACGGGGCGGGACTTCCGCGCCTGGGGCAGGAACCCCCCCTCCCCCCTGTCCTCGCGGCTGTTACTGCCCCCAAATTCACCACCAGACAGAGAACTTTAAAAGGGGACTGACTGTAATGTATGCACCTGTGAGGATGCTCACAGGTTTGTAGAGCTGTTGCACGCGGTGTCCACCGGTACGCTCGCGGCCTTCTGCGAGAGGTGGGCGCCGGAGGGACTGGAGTGCATCATCACCCCGGCAAACAAATTTTAATTTGATTTAAGTTTGTAGTAAAAAGTTAATTTGTTTAATTGTCGGTTTTAGGTCCCGTACCCCCACCCCGTTAATAAGGGAGCTCTTGATTTATGGTCCTACACAAAATAGTTGTAGAGTTGTAGAATAGTTGCATTCTGAGTGGCTTTGCCAGTCACGTGATGTTCACAAGACTCAATAAAACCCCAGCCAGTTGGGTTCAGAGGATCCACGATGAGGCAGGTTGTTGTGAGCCTGGTTCTTAATAGCAATGTGTTGCAATGAATTCTTAAGCAAAGAAACAAATACATTATAGGGGACAGAGAATTGGAGAGAGGGATAGAGAGATTGGAGAGATTATTAGACAGAAGGAAAGAGTTTCATATAAAAGGACAGTGTGTTGGACTCAGTGATTTAGGTCATTCTTCCTTATTATGAGTGGGCTTTGTGCCGTTTCTACTACATGATCAAATTTCGGAATCAAATCCATTCAACATTTTAATTACAGTGTCTGGAAACTGGAAGCTCTCAGCCTCTGGTGTGCGTGTAATAGAATTCAGATTAAACTCACTCACTGCCGAGAGAGACAAAGATATTTTACGTGTTTGTAGCCTGTGGTGGATGGAACATAGACATAAAATATAGCGGCTCATTAGTGTAGATTAACAATAAACCTCATTTACTTCGAGTGAGAGGGCTCCTGACACGATTCATTACTCAGAATATAGCATGCTGATGTGGTGATCCAAAGGCTTATTTACCCTGTGAAGATGTTTATTTTGTACAGAGTCACTGTTTAGTCAAGGTAAGGGTCATTCATTGTGTAACTGTACAGAGACACTGTTTATCCAGGGTAAGAGTCACTCACTGTGTAACTGTACAGAGTCACTGTTTATTCAGGGTAAGGGTCACTCACTGTGTGACTGTACAGAGTCACTGATTATTCAGGATAAGGGTCACTCACTGTGACTGTACAGAGTCACTCTTTATTCAGGGTAAGGGTCACTCACTGTGTGACTGTGCAGAGTCACTGATTATTCAGTGTAAGGGTCACTCACTATAAGGCCCAATTTTGGCCATGACCTGCTCCAATTTTTTTTGAGTAAGTTGGTTTTTCTGGCGTAAGTTAAAAAACGCCATTTTCCCCAATAAACTTGCTCCAGAGTAACTCAGTTAGGTACGATTTTTTTTAGTTGAGTTTTTTTTTCAAAAGGGGGCGTTCCCAGCCATTTATGGCAGTTTTGGCCATTTATGCCACTTTGGCCAGTTAAAACTTACTCCAAATCCACTTAGGTCAGCGTATGTGGCCAGCTCTGAAAAACATTGCGGGCAATTAAGAATTCGGCGCAGGTTAGTACATTTAAAGCACCCCAGTTCCGAGCTTCACACCATTTATTCTGATCGACCTTTCTTGGGTCCAAAGTGGATAATCTCAGCCAGGGAAAACAGTCTTTCATCATTTAATCATCTTAGCTTATAGGTTTTTTAACTCATTACTTGATCTAGTTTAAGTTATAGGTAGATTATATGAAATATTTAAATATGTAACAAGAAGCACTACAAGTATTGAAGCCAAAAAACAGAACCTCTTTCCCCTCTCTGCACCGAATTCCCACTTACCAAATTCCCAACTTTTGCCCAAATTCCTAACTTTTGCACTCCGTTTCTGACAACTCTGAGCGACCCTGAATAAATACTGCAGAATATTCCCCACTCACCAGGCGAACATCAGGGTGTCCCTTCAGCCAGGGATAGGGGCTGTGAGCATCGGGTCCTGCTCATAGCCCACACGACACGCTGGGAGGGGGAGGAGCATGCGCGCAGACTCCACTGCGCATGCGCGCAGACTCCACTGCGCATGCGCGCAGCTGCCGGCAGAGTTTTCTGCGCTGGGCTATTGCTCCGTCCCCCACTGCACTATCTATGCCCATGCTGCGACACCGGAGACTCGGCAGAGCAGGCAGGATGGGGTCACTTTTTTTCGGCGCCGTTTCCAGCGCGCAAAGTCGCCACATTTAGGGTAAGTTCGCGAAAAAAAGGAATTGGGGAAAATTGGGCCTCTGTAACTACGCAGTCAGTGTTTATTCAACTATTTGCCCTTATACAGCACAGTCACATTTCAAAACTAGTATTTGATCAACGACGAAATGTATTCGTTGAATTAACTGAGTCCGATTAGGAGGCTCACTTGTAAAATAAAGTAGTTGATTGATTCCTATGTGGTCACAGCTTCCCTGATGTTTTCTAAAGCAGTCTTTGAAAAGATTGGCGAGGTGTGTGTGGAAAACATGATTATCTGCTTTAGGTCAACCCAGTGTTACGCTATCATGTAAGAAAGAAAGAATTTACATTTCTATAGTGCCTTTCATGACCTCGGGATGTCCCAAAGTGCTTTACGGCCAATGAAGTACTTTTGGAGTGTAGTCACTGTTGTAATGTAGGAAACGCGGCAGCCAATTTGAGCACAGCAAGCTCCCACAAACAGCAATGTGATAATGATTGGTAAACATTGGCCAGGACACCAGGCTAAATTCCCCTGCCTTTCCTGGAATAGTGCCACGGGATCTTTTGCATCCACCTGGGAGAGCAGACGGGGCTTTAGTTTAACGTCTCATCCGAAAGACGGCACCTCCGACAGTGCAGCGCTCCCTCAGCACTGCACTGGGTGTGTCAGGCTGGATTTGTTGCTCAAGTCTTTGGAGTGGGACTTGAACCCACGAACTTCAGAGGCGAGAGTGCTGCCCACTGAGCCATGGCTGACACCTATTCCAGTAGATATTGGGGTAGAAATTGGACATTTTACGTCCATATAAACTGGCATAGCAAGTTCTATGGCTACCCCAAAAGATGCGTTAAAGATGGCCGACCCAATATTGTGCCAGGCTATTTTTTAGGCATCTCTGGTAGCCACCTAAGTCAGGACTAAGGCCTCACATATGTAACTGAGGGGCCTAAGGCTTCTTTAGGCCTCCTCTGTTAAATTGGGCAGCACATGGGATTCTTAAGCGGTCCCTGGTGCAATGTATATATTTTGTTTAAAAATATTAACGTGAAGCCAAGTGGAGAAGGAGAGCTCCCCTGACTCCACAGTATCACCATTCGCCCCTTCGCCCCCTTCCCCAAATCCCACTCCAACCTCCACCCCTGCCCCCGGGACATGCCAAGCTGGATCCCAGAGGGTCCTTGTGCATGAAACACAAAAAGTTAGCATGCAGGTACAGCAAGTAATCAGGAAGGCCAATGGAATGTTGGCCTTTATTACAAGGGGGGAGAAAGTATAAAAGCAAGGAAGTCCTGCTACAACTGTACAGGGTATTTGTGAGGCCACACCTGGAGTACTGCGTACAGTTTTGGTCTCCTTATTTAAGGAGGGATATACTTGCATTGGAGGCTGTTCAGAGAAGGTTCACTCGGTTGATCCATGAGATGAAGGGGTTGTCTCATGAAGAAAGGTTGAACAGGTCGGGCCTATACTCATTGGCGTTTAGAAGCCTGAGAGGTGATTTTATTGAAACGTATAAGATTCTGAGGGGGCTCGACAGGGTAGACGCAGAGAGAGTGTTTCCCCTCGTGGGGGAATCTCGAACTAGGGGGCCATAGTTTCAGAATAAGGGGTCGCCCATTTAAAATGGAAATGAAGAGAAATTTCTTCTCCAAGAGGTTTGTAAATCTATCCCACAGAGCTGTGGAGGCTGGGTCATTGCATATATTTAAGGTGTAGATAGACAGATTTTTGAACGATAAGGGAGTCAAGGGTTATGGGGAGCGGGCAGGGAAGTGGAGCTGAGTCCAAGATCGGATCAGCCATGATCTCATTGAATGGTGGAGCAGGCTCGAGGGGCCGAATGGCCGACTCCTGCTCCTATTTCTTATGTTCTTATGAGCTGCCTGCGGAGGCTCGACAGCTCACTTGATATTAATATTAAGGCCCAATTTCGGGCCTCCCAGTTTGGGCACACACTGTGGCTGCATTGCCGCCTTTGCGCCCGAAAGCGGGGGCCCACCAATTGCTGCACCATATGTGAGTCAACTCGCGACACATAAGAACATAAGAACATAAGAATTAGGAACAGGAGTAGGCCATCTAGCCCCTCGAGCCTGCTCCGCCATTCAACAAGATCATGGCTGATCTGGCCGTGGACTCAGCTCCACTTACCCGCCCGCTCCCCGTAACCCTTAATTCCTTATTGGTTAAAAATCTATCTATCTGTGACTTGAATACATTCAATGAGCTAGCCTCAACTGCTTCCTTGGGCAGAGAATTCCACAGATTCACAACCCTCTGGGAGAAGAAATTCCTTCTCAACTCGGTTTTAAATTGGCTCCCCCGTATTTTGAGGCTGTGCCCCCTAGTTCTAGTCTCCCCGACCAGTGGAAACAACCTCTCTGCCTCTATCTTGTCTATCCCTTTCATTATTTTAAATGTTTCTATAAGATCACCCCTCATCCTTCTGAACTCCAACGAGTAAAGACCCAGTCTACTCAATCTATCATCATAAGGTAACCCCCTCATCTCCGGAATCAGCCGAGTGAATCGTCTCTGTACCCCCTTCAAAGCTAGTATATCCTTCCTTAAGTAAGGTGACCAAAACTGCACGCAGTACTCCAGGTGCGGCCTCACCAATACCCTGTACAGTTGCAGCAGGACCTCCCTGCTTTTGTACTCCATCCCTCTTGCAATCAAGGCCAACATTCCATTTGCCTTCCTGATCCACATCCCAGAACGTATCTACGCTTCAAGCACTCCCTGTGGCAGCGAGTTCCACAATCTCAAAACACTTCTTTACCCAGAGAGTGGTGAGAATGTGGGCCTCGCTACCACAGGGAGTGGTTGAAACGAATAGTATCGATGCATTTAAAGGAAGGCTAGACAAGCATATGGGGGAGAAGGGAATAGAGAGTGATGTGGCTAGATTTGGATGAGGAAAGACGGGAGGAGGCATGGACTGGTTGTGCCAAATGGCCTGTTTCTGTGCTGTATATCCAACGTAATCCTGTGGACAGCAGATCCAAAGTTGTGGGAGCCATCATTACACAAAAAAAACCCTTGCCAAGGCGCTCCATGGAGGAGAAAAGGAGCAGGTCCTCAGTTAGAAGGGAGGTGACCACAAATGGAACCAAAGAAATGCACTTTGAGGAGGCTTTTAAAGGTGAGAGGGGAGGTCAAGAGGTCAAGATGGGTTTGGGGAGAGAGGTCAATAATGGCCGATACGGCTAAACGCTCTGCTATTGGAGGAGCAGACAGAGGAGGCAGATGCACAGAAGCCAGGGTCAGAAAGAAAGAAAGAAGACTTGCATTTATATAGCGCCTTTCATGACCACCGGACATCTCAAAACACTTTACAGCCAATTAAGTACTTTTGGAGTGTAGTCATTGTTGTAATTTGGGAAACACGTCAGCCAATTTGCGCTCTTCAAGCTCCCACAACCAGATCATCTAGTTTTGTTATGTTGATTGAGGGATAAATATTGGCCAGGACACCGGGGATAACTCCCCTGCTCTCCTTCGAAATAGTGCTGAGGGATCTTTTACGTTCACCTGAGAGAGCAGATGGGGCCTCGGTTTAATGTCTCATCCGAAGGATGGCACCTCCGGCCGTGCAGCACTCCCTCAGCACTGCACTGGGAGTGTGCTAAAGTCAGACCACAGGAGGATATTGATGGTGACAGAGGGTTGGTGAAGGTCACAAAGCTAGGGCTGGGTGAGGATGTGAAGGGATTTGTAGAGAAGGACGAAGACTTTGGGGCGAACAGTAAGACAATGCAAGTCTGCAAGGGTGGAGAGAAGGGTGAGCAGGTGGAGTGTGGGATTGGACTTTTATCGAGGGTGGTGATCAGGGGGCCAGCAGGAAGACCATTGAGCTTTGAAGCTCAGCCCTGGATCAAACAGAATGGCAGGGCTGCAGGTGGTCTGGTCCAGTCTGAGTGAGCAGCCAGGGAGAGGGGTAGATGAGTGATGGGTGTGGAGGTTCTGGAGCTGGCCGACAACAATGGCTTTGGTCTCCCTGATGTTCGGTTGCAGGAAATTCTGGCTCACTCACGACTTAATGGCAGAGAGGTGTGTGGGAGCAAAAGCCCGTATTTCCCGAATCATCATCATCGGCAGTCCCTCGAAATCGAGGAAGCCTTGCTTCCACTCTAAAAGTGAGTTCTCAGGTGACTGAACAGCCCAATAGGGGAATTACAGTCTCTGTCACAGGCGGGACAGACAGTGGTTGAGGGAAAGGATGGGTGGGGAGTCTGGTTTGCTGCACGCTCTTTCCGCTGCCTGCGCCTGTTTTCTGCATGCTCTCGGCGATGAGACTCGAGGTGCTCAGCGCCCTCCCGGATGCTCTTCCTCCACTTGGGGCGGTCTTTGGCCAGGGACTCCCAGGTGTCAATGGGGATGCTGCATTTTATCAAGGAGGCTTTGAGGGTGTCCTTGAAACATTTCCTCTGCCATCTTGGGCTCGCTTGCCGTGTAGGAGTTTCGAGTAGAGCGTTTGCCTTGCGAGTCTCGTGTCAGGTATGCGAACAATGTGGCCCGCCCAACGGAGTTGGTTGAGTGTGGTCAGTGCTTTGATGCTGGGGATGTTGGCCTGAGCGAGAACACTAAGGTTGGTCCCGAATACCTCGCTTTCGGCGCAGTCTGAGATGGCATATGCTGGGTTAAAAGCTCAAGCAGCTTTGTGATAAGCATGGATTGTAAAATGAAGTTTAAATCAAAGCAGAGGAGGTCTCCACAGGAAAGCCATTCAAATGTGTCAATTTGGTCACCTGTGTGGTAGAGTAATAAAATTCATGGCAAGAGTTGAGTGCGGCAGTAAACTAATTTCAGGAGGTTGAGTGGCAGGTTGTTTAGTTTACATCGTCAGTCTGTCAGTATCTGTAAGGACTTTAGACGTACCATGATTTATTGATAGTATGAAATATAGAGTTCAAAGACCTGATTTTGTATAAGAGTTGTGAGCGAACACTGTTTTAGCAGAGACACTGGAAACGGAACGCGTATGTCTCACAAGCAGGGAGCATGTATTAGTTTTGCGATGTGTATGTCTCAGAAACTTTCACACTGTTTTTTCTGTGTGTTTCTGAAGTTTTAAATAAAAACCTGATCCTGCCATTACTACAACTGAGCGTATGTGTATGTAATCTGGCATTTAAAGCAACGAAACGGAAAAAGAGCAAGAAAGCAGTCCAACAAGGCGGTCCGGCAGCACAGGGTTGGGTGCAATAGAGAGGTAGAGCTGAGTGTCATGGGTGACCTCCTATATGGCTCAGAGACGTGGACCATATACAGTAGACACCCCAAATCGCTGGAGAAATACCACCAACGATGTCTCCACAAGATCCTGCAAAGCCCCTGGGAGGGCAGACGCACCAACGTCCTTGATCAGGCCAAAATCCCCAGCATCGAAGCACTGACCACACTCGACCAGCTCCGCTGGGCAGGCCACATTGTCAGCATGCCTGACACAAGACTCCCAAAGCAAGCGCTCTACTCGGAACTCCTTCACGACAAATGAACCAAAGGTGGGCAGAGAAAACGTGACAAGGATACCCTCAAAGCCTCCTTGATAAAATACAACATCCCCACCAACACCTGGGAGTCCCCAGCCAAAGTCCGCCCTAAGTGGAGGAAGAGCATCCGGGAGGGCGCTGAGCACCTCGAGTCTCATTGCTGAGAGCATGCAGAAACCAAGCGCAGGCAGCAGAAGGAGCGTGCGGCAAACCAGTCCCACCCTCCCCTTTCCTCAGTGACTATCTGTCCCACCTGTGACAGGGACTGTGGTTCTCATATTGGGACTGTTCAGCCACCTAAGGACTCATTTCTAGAGTGGAAGCAAGTCCTCCTCGATTCCGAGGGACTGCCTATGATGATGGTCCAGGCTGGACTTGGCTGACCTCACTGCAGGACAGCATGGGTTGGCAGGAGACAACAGCCAGCAGAAGATCCTGGGGAAACTCTTGAAGTGACCATGCTGGAGTCAAGGGAGACACCATCGCTGGAGAGCGAGTTGGCTGTGCTGAAACTGGTCGAGGTGGAATCCCGCCAGCATGGTTCCACTGCGGAGGGCCTTGAAGGAGGCAGTGGGAAACTGGGGTTATCTTTATATTGTAGGATGATCCTGGGGGGCGTGAGCAGTTTTGGCAGAGGTGAGCAAGGGGCCCAATAGTGCTTGATGTGGTCCAACCAGATCTGCTGATGGATGGCTAAACCAGTTGTACGTCAGGTACGTTTTAGTCTGCGGCCTCTTGGGCTTGAGGGAGCGAAGATGAGGACCGTACCAGAGAGAACGACCAAGGTGGGAGAAGGAGTAACTGTTTTAATGAGGACAAGGGGGTTGTAATAGAGAGCTCCCCCTCGTGGACTACTGCTCTACCTAGTGGACTACTGTGGTAATGCAACTGCTGATGTATCTCAGAAAAGGATCGTGTGCCAAGGTCACATGACAAGTTCTCGCAGAGCCATCTTGTGTGTGTGTGTGTGTGTGTGAGTTTGTGATGTCGTAAAGAATACATGACAGGCATCAGAGGCAGAGGTGAAGGAGTGATTGAGCAGGCCGATTGCTGCCGAGGTATGCAAGGTGAATGGAGGGCCGAAGGCCAGCCAGTTGGGAGTTTGAAAGTGCAATTGGCAAGTGAGTTAGGAGAGGGTTTTCTCCAGGGCAGAAATTGAGGTTTGGAGGACTTCGGTAGAAGGGTACGCATGGGTGAGAGATACAAGGGTCGGAGATGGCCCTTGTCAGTGGTCAAGACCATGGTCGAAGAGCGGCCACGAAAGATGGCACGGCTGAAGGAGAGTAAGGGACACAGAAAAAGAGCAGGGAACTAGGATTACAAAGATAAAAAGCTGCTGTGACTAACAAACTGGTGTGCAGGTTTGATGGGTCTTGTTTCTATTCCTATTTTTCCTCATATCCCTCCTCCGGCTCCTACTCCTGTTCTTGCTCCAGCTCCTACTCCTGTTTCTATACCTTCCCCTGTTCCCACTCTAGCTCTGGCTTCTGCTTCTGTTCTTATCGCAGTTCTATTCCTACTCCTGTTCCGACTCCTGTTCCTATCCCACTCCTGCTCCTTCTCCTACTCCCTGCCCACCCTTCCCCCTGCTCCTTTGTTCCTGTCCCTACTCTTGCTCCTCTTTCTACCTCTGTCCTCCCTTTTGCTCCTATCCTATTCCTGCACCCAATCCTATTCCCATGTTTCTGTGACACAGAGGTTTACAAAATCCTTGCTTCTTGACTGGGATGTGACCCAGCGCTGCTCTGCTAATCCTTTGACCTGCCTGGCTGCTCTGTGCTTCTGTAATCTGCTTAATGCAGAAATCTCCATTCCGTTCACCAGATGTTCATTACACAACTAGATAAAATAACTGATCCCAATCAGATCAGAAGGCCTGTCCCAGCAGGGCTTGCGCTCAATCCTGTCCGACACATCCTGTGTTGAGTTCACCCACTGTCCCCCAGGCATCAAGATCCACGGCGCGACCCTGGACAACGTGGACCACTTTCCATACCTCGGGAGCCTATTATTAACAAGGGCAGACATCAATGACGAGAATCAACACTGCCTCCACTGCGTCAGCGCAGCCTTCGGCCGCCTGAGCAAAAGAGTGTTCAAAGATCAGGCCCTCAAATCTGCCACCAAGTTCGTGGTCTACAGGTCTGTAGTGATACCCGACCTCCTGTATGGTTCAAAGACATGGACCATATACAGTAGACACCTCAAATTGCTGGATGTCCTGCAAATCTCCTGGGAGGATAGATGCACAAACGTTAGTGTCCTCAACCAGGCCAACATCCCCAGTATCGAAGCACTGACCACACTCGACCAGCTCCGTTGGGCGGGCCACATTGTTCGCATGCCTGACGCAAGACTCCCAAAGCAAGCGCTCTACTCAGAACTCCTACACGGCAAGCGAGCTCAATTTGGGCAGAGGAAATGTTTCAAGGACACCCTCAAAGCCTCCTTGATAAAATTCACCATCCCCACCGACACCCAGGAATCCCTGGCCAAAGACTGCCCGAAGTGGAGTATTGGCATCTCGAGTCTCATCGCCGAGAGCATGCAGAAACCAAGCGCAGGCAGTGGAAGGAGCGTGCGGGAAACCAGTCCCACCCACCCTTTCCTTCAACCACTGTCTGTCACACCTGTGACAGAGACTGTAATTCCCGTATTGGATTGGACAGTCACCTGAGAACTCACTTTTAGAGTGGAAGCAAGTCTTCCTCGATTTTGAGGGACTGCCTACGATGATGACACATCCTGTGTTG
Organism: Pristiophorus japonicus; assembly: GCF_044704955.1. Taxonomy (NCBI): domain Eukaryota; kingdom Metazoa; phylum Chordata; class Chondrichthyes; family Pristiophoridae; genus Pristiophorus; species Pristiophorus japonicus. Next base: position 25,389,096 of record NC_092000.1, on the reverse strand, counting down.
AGTTCCCCCATTGCCTCTTGCACAGGACCAATGCAACAGCTTCCGACCACTTCTATACGTGACATCAAGCATCACCCTCAAACCAGTTTAGTTGTATGTATCCAAACTGATACCCACCCTGTAGAACACAGTGAAGTTTTCCAGGGCTGAATACAGTCGCTGGCTAGGCTAAAATTCCACGTTTCTTCCAACCAAGATGCACAAGAAAGAAAGACCTGCATTTATATAGTGCCTTTCATGATCACTGGATGGTTCAAAGCACTTTACAGCCAACGAAGTACTTTTTGAACTGTAGTCACTTTGTAACGTAGGAAATGTGGCAGCCAATTTGCGCACAGCAAGCTCCCACAAACAGCAATGTGTCAATGACAAGATAATGCAGTTGAATTTCCGACGTCCCCGGGCCTGTACAAACTTTCTACGGACCCAGGAAGGCATCGGAAAAGCCAGTTTTCAGCACACAATGCGCATGCGCTGAAATCCAGCTTTTCTAATCTGTCAAGCTGGAGATTGTAGACATCTCGGGAGCGAGGACATTACTTGGGCAAGATGGCGGGATTTACCAATAGCTTACCCGGCAAATGTCCTCAAAAATCTTGCACTTGATAAAAGCAGGCGCATAGCCTACTGTTACAGGCGCAAGTGTTTTAAAATATACAAAAACACAATGAAATTAAATTATAAACACATGTTTTATTGTTAAAAACCCTCCCCACTACGGTAAGTTTATTTTTAACCATAAGTAAAAAACCTTTTAAAAAAATCGGGAAAATATTTTATTTTTATAAGACATAATAACTTTAATTTGAATTAATTTTAAATATGTGTGGTCTGTTTTTTATTTTTTTATTATTTTGTGCGTTTGGTTTTGTTCCCATTAATCGCACTGAGAACTCGTAGATACCTGAGTCTCAGAGCTATTAATGGCAACCTGTGAAATACTTACCTGATTGGCTGAGCAGTCACACGTGACTGCACCGTCACCGTGGGAACCCTCTGCACGGGAGCGCGCTTCGCAGCGCAGGAGTTGAAGGCCTCCCCACCGGAAGCCAGGGCGCCTCCGAGACCACCAGGTAAATTCGTAAAAAATATCCAGCGAAGAGGCAATTGCCCCACGGGAAGACCCCCCCCCCCCGAGGAATTTCTGGGCCAGTCTGCTATTGTTATGTTGATTGAGGGATAATTATTGGCCCCAGGACACTGGGGATAACTCCCCTGCGCAATAGTACCACGGGATCTTTAACGTCCACCTGAGAGGGAAGACAGGGCCTCGGTTTAACGTCTCCGCCGAAAGCCAGATGGATGGCAGTGATGGAAATGGCACTGTGACCGAGCATAGCGCCCCAGGACGAACCAGGCTCAGTGCGTGTCGTATTTGATCTGGAGCTGAAGTGAGAAGATTTTTTTCCATTCTCACCTTGAGAAATATAAGAGGGAGCCCCAGAAATGATTTGAATGGTGATCATCAAACATGCTGTGGGACACTGCTATTTAACATCATTGCGTGACATTAAAAAATGTGCTTTGCTGTAGGTCCCGGGAAAGGCCAGTGCTCAAGAGATTTAAGGCATTGTTATCACTGAATACGCCACAGGCAACTTCAACCACCAGTTAAGGAGAATCTGTGGCGAATCAAAGAGTCTTGCTAATGTCGATGTACAAATTATATCCTGACTGTCTATCAGGCCGTGAGCTGAAAGATCATTCTGATTTGATGATATAAAAAAATTATCATTTTGACAGCAACAGCTCTGTCTTTAGTTGCTCATTTTTCTCTTTTGTCTCCATCTCTTCGTCCTCTTCACCTGCTCCTATTGATCTCCTCTGCCTATTCCTTCTCCTCCTTTACGTTTTCCTCTTTCTCATCTCCTCATCTCTCCCTATTCCTTTCCTCCCTTTCGCCTCCTCTTCCTTCTCTTCAGTGTCTGCTGTGGCTCAGTGGGCAGCACTCTCACCTCTGGGTCAGAAGATTGTGGATTCAAGTCCCACTCCAGAGACTTGAGCACGTAAATCTAGGCTGATACTCCCAGTGCAGTGCTGAGGGAGTGCTGCACTGTCGGAGGTGCCATCTTTCAGGTGAGACGTTAAACCGAGGCCCCGTCTGCTCTCTCAGGTGGATGTAAAAGATCCCACGGCACTATTTCGAAGAAGAGCAGGGGAGTTATCCCTGGTGTCCCGGCCAATATTTATCCACTTAAACCGGGCTGGGATCAGTGTCCTGGTGAATCGAATAACTAGGGCAGTAGATAGAGCTTTAAAGTAATAAGGGGGAGGGAGGGTTCAGGTAAGAGTGAATCTATAAGTCAGGTCTGTAGGGCCGAATAGCGATTTGAATAAAATCAAGCTGTTTGTGCCAGGAAGGGACAGAGGGTTTACTAACAGTAATAGGGCATCAGTGACATCAGGGAAAAATAGTAAAATGTTCAAATTAAAAGTGCTATATATAACTGTACAAAGCTTTTGTAACAAGATAAGTGAATAAATGGCACAAATAGTGATAAATGGGTTTGATTTAGTTGCCATTACTGAGGCTTGATGTGTCAGAACCTGTAGGGTTACGGACCAAGAACTGGAAAGTGGGATTGGGCTGGATAGCTCTTGTTGGCCGACGCGGACACACTGGGATGAAATGGCCTCCTTCAATGCTGTAAATTTCTATGATTCTATGGTTGCAGGGTGATCCTGGTGGGAACGGTAGCATAGTGGTGATGGTACTGGACGAGTAATCCAGGGGCCTGGGCTAATAAGAACATAAGGAATAGGTGGAGGAGTAGGCCATTCGGCCCTCGAACCTGCTCCGCCATTTAATATGCTCATGGCTGATCCGATCATGGACTCAGGTCCACTTCCCTGCCCGCTCCCCATAACCCCTTATCATTCAAGAAACTATTTATTTCTGTCTTGAATTTATTCAATGTCCCAGCTTCTACAGCTCTCTGAGGCAGCGAATTCCACTGGTCCACAACCCTCTGAGAAGAAATTTCTCCTCATCTGTTTTAAATGGGCGGCCCCTTATTCTAAGATTATGCCCTCTAGTTCTAGTCTCCCCCATCAGCGGAAACATCCTCTCTGCATCCACCTTGTCAAGCCTCCTCATAATCTTACACATTTCGATAAGATCACCTCTCAATCTTCTGAATTCCAATGAGTAGAGGCCCAACCTACTCAACCTCTCATAAGAACATAAGAACATAAGAAATAGGAGCAGGAGTAGGCCATACGGCCTCTTGAGCCTGCTCCGCCATTCAATAAGATCATGACTGATCTGATCATGGACTCAGCTCATAAGTCAACCCCCTCATCTTTGGAATCAACTTGTGAACCTCCTCTGAATTGCCTCCAAAGCAAGTATATCCTTTCTTAAATATGGAAACCAAAACTAGACGCAGTATTCCAGGTGTGGCCTCAACAATACCATGTATAGCTGTAGCAAGACTTCCCTGCTTTTTTATACTCCATCCCCTTTGCAATAAAGACCAAGATACCATTGGCCTTCCTGATCACTTATTGTACCTGCATACTAATTTTATATAAGTAAACTTGTATTTATTCTGTACAGCCACCAGATGGCTCATCCCCTGGAGTCCCAAGGGATCCCATAATCCCTTGGGAGCACAGGTATTTAAGGAGGCCTCACAGGTTGGAGAGGCACTCTGGAGACCTGCAATAAAAGACTAAGGTCATACTTTACTTTGAGCTCACAGTGTTCAGTCTGACTCTTTCTCCATTCACAACACTAACCTTTTGTGTTTCATGCACAAGTACCCCCAGGTCCCGCTGTACTGCAGCACTTTGCAATCTTTCTCCATTTAAATAATAACTTGCTCTTTGATTTTTTTCTGCCAAAGTGCATGACCTCACACTTTCCAACATTATACTCCATCTGCCAAATTCTTGCCTACTCACTTAGCCTGTCTATGAGCTTTGACACGAGTTCAAATCCCACCAGGGCAGCTGGGGAATTTAAATTCAGTTAATTAAATAAATCTGGAATAAAAAAACTAGTGTCAGTAATGGTGACCATGAAACTATCGGATTGTTGTAAAAACCCATCTGGTTCACTGGTGTCCTTTAGGGAAGAAAACCTGCCATCCTTACCTAGTCTGGGCCTATATGTGACCCACAGCAATGTGGTTAACTGACTCTTAACTGCTCTCTGAGTTGTGCCAAAGAAGGATCACCACACGGACTGCAGCGGTTCAAGAAGGCAGCTCACCTCCATCTTCTCGAGAGCAATTAGGGATGGGCAATGAATGCCGGCATTGCCAGCAATGCCCACATCTCGTGAATGAATAAATAGAAGGTTGGAAATTAAATATTCCAGCATACTTGACTTTCAGAAAAGATAGACAAAATAGAAAAAGAGGCAGGGTAGCCCTGATAATCAGCAATGAGATAGGATCTAAGCCCAGAAAATCAGGGCGGCTGAAATTGCCCCTCTGCTTAAGTCCTGTTACCATCGCAAATCGGTGGCTATGCTGCAGAGTGGAGTGGCCACTGACTTTTTGTGGAATGGCCGCTGCCAGCCCGATTGTCCTTCCGAGTTTTCCTGGCGGTGCCCCGATACCACCCCCGCCCACCACTCTGCTGCTGCCAATCCGTGTCATCACCGTGCGCACCGTCGATCTACCCCCTCCCCCCCGACAGCGACATTCCTCTCTGAAAATCTTCAGCCCGCCCGGCGGTGCCAAAAACAAGATTTTTCGCGGTGGTCCAGTCAGGCTGTGGCTCAAGAGGCGACCTCAACCACAGCCGCGGTAAAAACCATTGAGATGGGGTGCGTGCGCCCCATTTTTGGCGGGACGCAGGACGTAGAATCAGTACGGGTGGGGCTATGAAACAACCAAGGGCAGAAAACCACAGGTGGGGGTAGTTTCTAGGTTTCCTAATAGCACTCGTAACATTGGACAGAGTATAAATCAGAGGAGCATGTAACAAGGGTAATGCTGTAATCCTGGGGAACTTTAATCTTCGTTTAGATTAGGCAAACCAAATTAGCAAAAGTAGCTTGGAGGACAAGTTCATGGAATGCATGCAAGACAGTTTTCTAGAACAATATGTTGCGGGCACAGGCTATTTTAGATCGAGTATTGTGCAATGAGACAGGGTTAATTAGTAATCTTACAGTGAAGGATCTTCGGGGGAAGAGTGATCATAATATTTTAGCGTTTCATATTAAGTTTTAAAGTAATGTGGTTAAGTCTGAAACTCGGGTCTTAAATTTAAACAAAACCGATTATGGAGGTATGAGAGGCGAGTTGGCTGAGATAGATTGGGAAATTAGATTAAAAGATATGCTGGTGGAAAACTAATGGCACAAATTTAAAGAAATAGTTCATAATTCTCAATTAATCTACATTCCCTTCAGGAATTAAATCTCTACTGGAAAAGTGGTGCAGCCATGGCTAACTAGAGAAGTTAAGGATAGTACTCGATTAAAAGAAGAGGCTTATCATGTTGCGGAGAATAGTAGTAGGCCTGAGGATTGGGAGAGCTTTAGAAACCAACAAAGAATGACGAAAATATTGATTAAAAAGGGAGAAAATAGAATATGAGAGCAAACTAGCAAGAAACATAACAAAAATATTGTAAGAGCTTCGACAAGTACGTAAAAAGGAAGAGAGCAACAAAGTAAACGTGGGTCCCTTAGAGGCAGAGACAGGAGAAATTACACTGGGGAAATAAGGAAATGGCAGAGTCATTAAGCAAATATTTTGGAGCCAAAATTCAGCCTCCCAATAAGGTCTGTTACTGCTGGAAAGCGACGGCTACGAGGCTGTGTTGAATGGTTACCGATTTTTTTTGTCGAATGGCCGCCATTCGCGAAATTCTCCTCGGTGGCTTTCCTGAAGGTCCCCACTTCCACCCCGCTGCTGCCGAACCCTCCTAAGTGCATTATCAAAGTGCGCACCGCCGATCTCCCACCCCGCAAGTAATGGTCACCGAAAAAAATCTTACGCCCGCTGCGCGGTGCCCCCGACGGTTTTTTCTGTCGGTGCACTGTGTTTGCAGTGTGTGCAAAATGGCGGTGCGGCCGCCATTAAAGGGGAGGGCGCACTGCCACGGCCGCCATTTTTTTGTCAGCCGACTGCCGGTTGGGGCTGACAATTATGCCCCCAGTTCGGCGGGGTAGCCAACAGGTAGCCTGGCACCCCCTCTTGGATGCCAGGCCGCTGGCCCGGGCCGAAGCCTTCTCTGGTGGCTCAGTGAACCGAACTAAAATAATCGCAGAGCTCGCAGCAACCCTCCCCTTTAAGTGAAGGGGCGGGACATGGTGACGCACATGCGTGATGATGTCATCAGCACCATGCTGATGACTGACAGCGGCGGACACTCTGCCTGCCCCCCGCCCCCACTCCTGCCCCCATTATGACACAATTCTGCCCCGCTCGAAAAAAAAAGACAAAGAGCTGAATTCACGCAAGAGGCCACCCCATCCACCGCGGCGGTTAAAACCGTAGGTGCGCCCCCTTTCCAGGGGGGGTGAATTTTGGCCCCTTTATGTCCGTCTTCACAGCAGAACACACCAAACACATATTGGAGAGTGAGGGGAACCCACAGTCTAATGCGAGTGAGGAGCTTTAAGTAATTCATATTTGTGAAGAAAAAGCAGTGGAGAAATTAATGGGGCTAAAAGCCAACAAATCCCCCGGACCTGACTGCCTACATCTGAGGGTTTTAAAAGAGGTGGCTGCAGAGATAGTGGATGCATTGGTTGTCATCTTCCAGAATTTCCTAGATGCTAGAATGTTCCCCGCGGATTGGAAGGTAGCTAATGTAACCCCGCCATTCAATAAAGGAGAGAGAAAACAGGGTACCATAGGCCAGCTTGCCTAACCTCAGTAGTCGGGAAAATGCTAGAATCTATTATTAAGGGCGTGGTAACAGGGCATTTAGAAAATCACAACATGATTAGGCATAATCATCATGATTTTATGAAAGGGAAATCACGTTTGACAAATCTGTTGGAGTTTTTTGAGGCTGTAACTAGCAGAATAGATAAGGGGAAACGAGTAGATGTGATGTATTTGATGAAGGGGTTAAGGGGTTATGGGAGCTGAGCTGAGTCCATGATCAGATCAGCCGTGGTCTTCGCGGAGCAGGCTCGAGGGGCCAAATGGCCGACTCCTGCTCCTATTTCTTATGTTCTTATTTGAATTTTCAGAAGGCATTTGAGAAGGTGCCACACAATAGGTTGTTACACAAGATTAGTGCTCATGGGATATGGGGAATTAGCATGGATAGAGGATTGGTTAATGGACAGAAAACAGAGAGCAGGAATAAGCGGGTCATTTTCAGGGTGGTAGGGTGTAATTGGCAGGGTGCCAAAAGGATCAATTATTGGGTTTCAGCTATTTACAATCTATATCATTGACTTCGATGATGAGACCGGGTGTAATATGTCCAAGTTTGCTGACGATACAAAGCTAGGTCGGAAGCTAACCTACGAGGAGGATGTAAGGAGGCTGCAGAGGGATATAGACATGTTGAGTGAGTGGGCAATAATATGGCAGATGGAATATAATGTGGAGCAGTGTGACGTTATCCACTTTGGCAGGAAAAATAGAAAAGCAGAGCATTGTTTAAATGGTGAGAGATTGGGAAAGGCTGCTGTTCAGAACGACCTGGGTGTCCTTGTACACGAATCACTGCAAGTTAACAGCAAGCAGTTAAGATGGCAAATGATATGTCAGTCTTTCTCGCAAGGGGGTTGGAGTATAAGGTGGGTCGAAACTACCCCTTTCCTGAAGGCTGGTTATCACCAGAAATCGGCAGCCATGCTGCGGAGTGCAATGGCCACCCACTTTCTGTGGAATGGCCACCATTATCAAAATTCCATGCTAATTGCGTTATCACCGTGCACACCGCCAATGTTCCCCCCCGCCACCCCCCGACGGTGAAATTCAACCGTGAAAATCTTCCTCTCGCTGGGCGGTGCCAAAACCTGCTTTTTCCCGACGATGCACTGAGGCTGTGGCCTTCTGCAATGGCGGTATGGCTTCCCTTAAAGGGGCGTACGCACTACCGCTGCCGCCATGTTTGTTTTTTTGTCGGTCGACTGTCAGGTCGGGCCGACAATTACGGCCCCCGGGTTCGGCTGGGCCGCCAACAGGCAGCCTGTTACCCCCCTCTTGGGTGCCAGGCCGCTGGCCCGTTTCTGAAACCCTCCATGGGGTCCAAGTGGGCTTTAAAAACCGCGCAGGCTCGCCCCTTTCAGTGGAAGGGGGAGCCGTGGTGACGCGGCGCCGTGATGACACCATCAGCGCTATGCCGATGATTGACAGCGGCGGCTGCTCCGCTCCCCCTCCAACGTCCGCCCCTCGAGTGCACTCACCCCCGCACAACCGCCCCCATTCTGAGCGACTCCTGGTCCGCTGAAAAAAAAAGCCAAAGAGTGGAATTCAGTTCAAGAGGCCACCTCACCCACCACGGGGGTAAAAACAGCCGACACGGGAGGGGGTGCGTGTGGCCCGTTTCCAGCACTGGGAAATTTAGGCCCCAGGAAGTCTTCCTGCAATTATACAGGGCTTTAGTGAAACCACATCTGGAGCACTATGCACAGTTTTGGTCTCCGTCCCTAAGGGAGGATAATCTTGCTTTCGAGGCAGTGCAACGAATGTTCACGAGATTGATTCTCGGGATGAGACGGTTGTTCTTTGAGGAGCGATTAAGTAGAATGGGCCTATATTCTCTGGAGTTTAGAAGAATGGGGTGATCTCATTGAAATGTATAAAACTCTTCGAGGGCTTGACTGGGTAACTGGGTAGGTGCTGAGAATCTGTTTCTCCTGACTGGAGAGTCGAGAACTAGGGGGCATCGTTTCAGGATAAGGGGTCAGCCACTTCAGACTGATAAGCTGTACAACCTGTGCCCACCCTATCCTTCTGTACAACCTGCATTAGAGAGAGGAGTATGCGGCGGCCTGGCCTGGAAATTGACATGGACCATCAGCAGGCCGGGGTCATTAGAGGGAGCAGCGTGCGGTGGTATACCACTGCAGGGAGCAGCGCGTGCTGCTGCAGGAGGGCGATGGCTGACTGCAGTGTGGGCAGGTACAGCAGGAGCGATGAGGTCAGGGCCGAAGGAGCGGCAAGAGTTCGTAGAGGGATGTGATCGGGGCCCAGGAGAAGCGAGAGTTCGGGGGCCCAGAAGAGGCGAAGGCCCAGGGACAGCACGGGCCCAGCCCACACTGTGGTATGTGCGCGCACTAGGCCCGTGCAGCAGAGCTGGTCTCCAGTTAGTCCTGGGTAACCCTTGCCACTGGACCAAGACCTAGCTCTGTCGAGCCCGTGTGGTGGCTGGTGTGCAACGGCCACCACACATTAAAAAAATCCACGCACAGGCATCTTCCATCCTTCGAGATGTAGTTCGGGATCCGGAATATTAGGTCATTCATTGAAACACCTGTGAACTCATCTCTTTTTGGCGTGGAAGCAAGTCATCCTCGATACGAGGGACTGCTTATGATGATGATGATGTACAGCCTGTGCCCACTACCCTGCTGTAAGGCCTGTGCCCACTACGCTGATGTAAGGCCTGTGCCCACTACGCTGCTGTAAGGCCTGTGTCCAACCGCTGAACACCATCCCTTAGCAGACCGGCACGCTGTAACCCCAGCATGCCGAGTGTACTCAGTGCCCAGAGCAAGACCAGGGTCTGATCAGCAACATTACGATATTATTCGAGGGAGCAACGCTGGGACTTGGTCGGCTTCTGTGGCAACTTCTAAAAACTAATGATCTGGGAGCGGGCAGCACGGGGTTTGGAGGCGCATTGTGTTGATGTGCAGAATGTGCGGCTTGATTCGGAGCAACACTCTGAGGGCTGCAGCGTGGGGTGATATTATGCCTTGTTTAATTAGGCTCTTCAATATTGCAATATTGTCACAAGCGGCAAGCTTCAAAGAGCAACACCTTCGCCAGATCTGAATAATTCAGAGAGAGCATGGACCCAGCGCAGGATTCGGGTGGGGTCCAAGTGCCATGTTTTTATAGAATGGAAAATGTAAGACGAAGGTCGCCAATCGTGGTCAGACCGATCGAGAGGAGGGCAACGTTAAGCTTTTCACCGAAACACTCATCCGACTTCGGATGGTCTGATGCCATTTCGCGCGGAGAGTTAGTGAGCTGTGTCCAGCTCCTTATCAACACCCACGGCCACTGGGAGTGGTGCAGATCAGAAAGCTGCGACAGACATGTCTGTGTGGACCCAGGCCACTGTGAAATCTGACCTTTACAACATGCACAGCAGCGACTGGCGTGTAACTGGATAATTACCCTTCAAGAGACAAGAACCGCCTTCAACAACACCGCACAGAGACATGTCAAAGCACTCGGAGGATGGGCAACAGGGGATTTGCTAAAACACAGAACAGGCTCAACACTCACTGCAATACTCTAATCACATTAAAGTACACTCCAGCATTGTACACTACACAACTGCACACGACAGTTTGAACACTACAGTACAGCACACGAAGGAAAAACACGTCAGAGTACTGCGCACTACTCTGGGAGCACTGAAATGTGATAGGAGAGTGGAGTCTCTGGGTACAGCAATGGGATGGGGAGTGGGGTCTGGGAGTACTGGAATTGCGAAGGGTTAGGGGTCAATGAGTATGGGAATGGGATAGGGTGTCGGTGAGTGCAGGAATGGATGAAGGACAATGCACTTGTAAGGGGCTGCACGGTCAGCTCAAAAATACCAGGCAAGTGCGGTTTTTCCACTGAAAAGCTGTCTGCGCAGGCTCCCTGGAGCACTGTGCTGACGTGCAGCTATTACGGAATAAGGAGTTCGGGAATATAGCAATAGGATGGTTAGGAAGAGGGCCGGGGAACACACTGGTGTGTAAGGGGACTGGGTAACACAGTGTGTGATAGGGGACTGGGGAACACAGTGTGAAAGGGGACTGGGGAATACACTGTGAAAGGGAACTGGGAAACACAATGTGTGATAGGGGACTGGGGAACACAGTGCGATAGGGAACTGGGGAACACAATGTGTGATAGGGGACTGGGGAACAGAGTGTGATAGGGGACTGGGGAACACAGTGTGTCATAGGGGACTGGGGAACACAGTGTGATAGGGGACTGGGGAACACAGTGTGGAAGGCGACTGGGGAACACAGTGTGTTATGGGACTGGGGAACACAGTTTGTGATATGGGACTGGGAACATAGTGTGTGACAGGGGACTGGGGAACACAGTGTGTGATAGGGGACTGGGGAACACATCGTGTGATAGGGGACTGGAGAACACAGTGTGTGAAAGGGGACTGGGGAACACAGTGTGGAAGGTGACTGGGGAACACAGTGTGTTATGGGACTGGGGAACACAGTGTGTGATATGGGACTGGGAACACAGTGTGATATGGGACTGGGGAACACAGTGTGTGATATGGGACTGGGAACACAGTGTGTGACAGGGGACTGGGGAACACAGTGTGTGATGGGGACTGGGGAATACAGTGTGATAGTGGACTGGGGAACACAGTGTGTGATAGGGAACTGGGGAACACAATGTGTGATAGGGGACTGGAGAACACAGTATGTGATTGGGGACTGGAGAATACAGTGTGTGATCGGGGACTGGGGAATACAGTGTGTGATAGGGGACTGGGGAACACAGTGTGTGTTAGGGGACTGGGGAATACAGTGTGGAAGGCGACTGGGGAACACAGTGTGTGATATGGGACTGGGAACATAGTGTGTGACAGGGGACTGGGGAACATAGTGTGTGTGATAGGGGACTGGGGAACACAGTGTGAAAGGGGACTGGGGAATACACTGTGATAGGGGACTGGGGAACACAGTGTGATCGGGAACCGGGGAACACAATGTGTGATAGCGGACTGGGGAACAGTGTGTGATTAGTGACTGGGGAACACAGTGTGATAGGGGACTGGGAAACACAGTATGATAGGGGACTGGGGAACACAGTTTGTGACAGGAGACTGGGGAACACAGTGTGATAAGGGTCTGGGGAACACAGTGTGTGATAGGGGACTGGGGAACACAGTGTGTGATTGGGGACAGGGGAACACAGTGTGTGATAGGGGACTGGGGAACACAGTGTGATAGGGGATTGGGGAACACAGTGTGTAATAGGGGACTGGGGTACACAGTGTGATGGGGACTGGGGAACACAGTGTGTAATAGGGGACTGGGGAACACAACGTGTGATAGGGGACTGGGAAACATAGTATGATAGGGGACTGGGGAACACAGTTTGTGACAGGAGACTGGGGAACACAGTGTGATAAGGGACTGGGGAACACAGTGTGTGTTAGGGGAGTGGGGAACACAGTGTGTGATAGGGGACTGGGGAACACAGTGTGATAGGGGACTGGAGAACACAGTGTGTGAATGGGGACTGGGGAACACAGTGTGTGATAGGGGACTGGGGAACAGAGTGTGATAGGGGACTGGGGAACACAGTGTGTGACAGGGGACTGGGGACCACAACGTGTGATAGGGGACTGCGAAACACAGTATGATAGGGGACTGGGGAATACAGTGTGTGATAAGAGGACTGGGGAACACAGTTTGTGATAGGGGACAGGGGAACACAGTGTGTGATAGGGGACTGGGGAACACAGTGTGTGATAGGGGACTGGGGAACACATTGTGTGATCGGGGACTGGGCAACATAGTGTGATAGGGCACTTGGGAACACAGTGTGATATGGAACTGGGGAACACAATGTGTGATAGGGGACTGGGGTACAGAGTGTGATAGGGGACTGGGGAAGACAGTGTGATAGGGGACTGGGGAAGACAGTGTGATAGGGGACTGGGGAACACAGTGTGGAAGGTGACTGGGGAACACAGTGTGTTATGGGACTGGGGAACACAGTGTGTGATATGGGACTGGGAACACAGTATGTGATTGGGGACTGGGGAACACAGTGTGTGATAGGTGACTGGGGAACACAGTGTGTGATAGGGGACTGGGGAACACAGTGTGATAGGGGACTGGGGAACACAGTGTGTGATAGGCGACTGGGGAACACAGTGTGATAGGGGACTGGGGAACACAGTGTGTGATCGGGGACTGAGGAACACAGTGTGATAGGGGACCGGGGAACACAGTGTGATAAGGGACTGGGGAACACAGTGTGATAGGGGACTAGGGAACACAGTGTGATAGGGGACCGGGGAAGACAGTGTGATAGGGGACTGGGGAACAGAGTGTGATGGGGGACTGGGCAGCACAGTGGGATAGGGGACTGGGGAACACAGTGTGTGATAGGGGACTGGGGAACACAGTGTGGAAGTTGACTGGGGAACACAGTGTGTTATGGGACTGGGGAGCACAGTGTGCGATAGGGGACTTGGGAACACAGTGTGTGATAGGGGATTGGGGAACACAGTGTGATAGGAGACTGGAGAACACAGTGTGTGATTGGGGACTGGGGAACACTGTGTGTGATAGGGGACGGGAGAACACAGTGTGTGATAGGGGACTGGGGAACACAGTGTGTGATAGGGGACTGGGGAACACAGTGTGATAGGGGACTGGGGAACACAGTGTGTGATAGGGGACTGGGGAACACAACGTGTGACAGGGGACTGGGAAACACAGTATGATAGGGGACTGGGGAACACAGTTTGTGACAGGAGACTGGGGAACACAACGTGTGATATGGGACTGGGGAACACAGTGTGTGATCGGGGACTGAGGAACACAGTGTGATAGGGGACCGGGGAACACAGTGTGATAGGGGACTGGGGAACACAGTGTGATAGGGGACCAGGGAAGACAGTGTGATAGGGGACTGGGGAACACAGAGTGTGATGGGGACTGGGCAGCACAGTGGGATAGGGGACTGGGGAACACAGTGTGTGATAGGGGACTGGGGAACACAGAGTGTGATGGGGACTGGGCAGCACAGTGGGATAGGGGACTGGGGAACACAGTGCGTGATGGGGGACTGGGGAACACAGTGTGTGTTATGGGACTGGGGAACACAGTGTGTGATAGGGGACTGGGGAATACAGTGTGTTATGGGACTGGGGAACACAGTGTGTGATAGGGGACTGGGGAATACAGTGTGATAGGGGACCAGGGAAGACAGTGTGATAGGGGACTGGGGAACACAGTGTGTTATGGGACTGGGGAACACAGTGTGTGATAGGGGACTGGGGAACACAGTGTGTGCTCGGGGACTGAGGAACACAGTGTGATAGGGGACCGGGGAACACAGTGTGATAGGGGACTGGGGAACACAGTGTGATAGGGGACTGGAGAACACAGTGTGTGAATGGAGACTGGGGAACACAGTGTGTGATAGGGGACTGGGGAACACAGTGTGATAGGGGACTGGAGAACACAGTGTGTGAATGGGGACTGGGGAACACAGTGTGTGATAGGGGACTGGGGAACACAGTGTGATAGGGGACTGGAGAACACAGTGTGTGAATGGGGACTGGGGAACACAGTGTGTGATAGGGGACTGGGGAACAGAGTGTGATAGGGGACTGGGGAACACAGTGTGTGACAGGGGACTGGGGACGACAACGTGTGATAGGGAACTGCGAAACACAGTATGATAGGGGACTGGGGAATACAGTGTGTGATAGAGGACAGGGGAACACAGTTTGTGATAGGGGACAGGGGAACACAGTGTGTGATAGGGGACTGGGGAACACAGTGTGTGATAGGGGACTGGGGAACACAGTGTGTGATCGGGGACTGGGCAACATAGTGTGATAGGGCACTTGGGAACACAGTGTGATATGGAACTGGGGAACACAATGTGTGATAGGGGACTGGGTAACAGAGTGTGATAGGGGACTGGGGAACACAGTGTGATAGGGGACCGGGGAAGACAGTGTGATAGGGGACTGGGGAACACAGTATGTGATTGGGGACTGGGGAACACAGTGTGATAGAGGACTGGGGAACACAGTGTGTGATAGGCGACTGGGGAACACAGTGTGATAGGGGACTGGGGAACACAGTGTGTGATCGGGGACTGAGGAACACAGTGTGATAGGGGACCGGGGAACACAGTGTGATAAGGGACTGGGGAACACAGTGTGATAGGGGACTAGGGAACACAGTGTGATAGGGGACCGGGGAAGACAGTGTGTGATAGGGGACTGGGGAACACAGTGTGGAAGTTGACTGGGGAACACAGTGTGTTATGGGACTGGGGAGCACAGTGTGATAGGGGACCGGGGAACACAGTGTGTGATTGGGGACTGGGGAACACTGTGTGTGATAGGGGACGGGAGAACGCAGTGTGTGATAGGGGACTGGAGAACAGTGTGTGATTGGGGACTGGGGAACACAGTGTGTGATAGGGGACTGGGGAGCACAGTGTGTGATAGGGGACAGGGGAACACAGTTTGTGATAGGGGACTGGGGAACACAGTGTGATAGGGGACTGGGGAACACAGTGTGTGATAGGGGACTGGGGAGCACAGTGTGTGATAGGGGACTGGGGAACACAGTTTGTGATAGGGGACTGGGGAACACAGTGTGATAGGGGACTGGGGAACACAGTGTGTGATAGGGGACTGGGGAACACAGTTTGTGATAGGGGACTGGGGAACACAGTGTGATAGGGGACTGGGGAACACAGTGTGTGATAGGGGACTGGGGAACACAGTGTGATAGGGGACTGGGGAACACAGTGTGTGATAGGGGACTGGGGAACACAACCTGTGACAGGGGACTGGGAAACACAGTATGATAGGGGACTGGGGAACACAGTTTGTGACAGGAGACTGGGGAACACAACGTGTGATATGGGACTGGGGAACACAGTGTGTGATCGGGGACTGAGGAACACAGTGTGATAGGGGACCGGGGAACACAGTGTGATAGGGGACTGGGGACCACAGTGTGATAGGGGACTGGGGAACACAGTGTGTGATAGGGGACTGGGGAACACAGTGTGGAAGTTGACTGGGGAACACAGTGTGTTATGGGACTGGGGAGCACAGTGTGTGATAGGGGACTGGGGAACACAGTGTGTGATAGGCGACTGGGGAACACAGTGTGATAGGGGACTGGGGAACACAGTGTGTGATCGGGGACTGAGGAACACAGTGTGATAGGGGACCGCGGAACACAGTGTGATAGGGGACTGGGGAACACAGTGTGATAGGGGACTGGGGAACACAGTGTGATAGGGGACTGGGGAAGACAGTGTGATAGGGGACTTGGAACACAGAGTGTGATGGGGGACTGGGCAGCACAGTGGGATAGGGGACTGGGGAACACAGTGTGTGATAGGGGACGGGAGAACACAGTGTGTGATAGGGGACTTGGGAACACAGTGTGTGATAGGGGACTTGGGAACACAGTGTGTGATAGGGGACTGGGGAACACAGTGTGGAAGTTGACTGGGGAACACAGTGTGTTATGGGACTGGGGAGCACAGTGTGTGATAGGGGACTTGGGAACACAGTGTGTGATAGGGGACTGGGGAACACAGTGTGATAGGGGACTGGAGAACACAGTGTGTGATTGGGGACTGGGGAACACTGTGTGTGATAGGGGACTGGGGAACACAGTGTAATAGGGGACTGGAGAGCACAGTGTGTGATTGGGGACTGGGGAACATAGTGTGTGATAGGGGACTGGGGAACACAGTGTGTGATAGGGGACGGGAGAACACAGTGTGTGATAGGGGACTGGAGAACACAGTGTGTGATTGGGGACTGGGGAACACAGTGTGTGATAGGGAACTGGGGAACACAGTGTGTGATAGGGGACAGGGGAACACAGTTTGTGATAGGGGACTGGGGAACACAGTGTGATAGGGGACTGGGGAACACAGTGTGTGATAGGGGACTGGGGAACACAGTGTGATAGGGGACTGGGGAACACAGTGTGTGATAGGGGACTGGGGAACACAACGTGTGACAGGGGACTGGGAAACACAGTATGATAGGGGACTGGGGAACACAGTTTGTGACAGGAGACTGGGGAACACAGTGTGATAAGGGACTGGGGAACACAGTGTGTGATAGGGGACTGGGGAACACAGTGTGATAGGGAACTGGGGAACACAGTGTGTGATAGGGGACAGGGGAACACAGTTTGTGATAGGGGACTGGGGAACACAGTGTGATAGGGGACTGGGGAACACAGTGTGTGATAGGGGACTGGGGAACACAGTGTGATAGGGGACTGGGGAACACAGTTTGTGATCGGGGACTGGGGAACACAGTGTGTGATAGGGGACTGGGGAACACAGTGTGTGATAGGGGACTGGGGAACACAACGTGTGATATGGGACTGGGGAACACAGTGTGTGATAGGGGACTTGGGAACACAACGTGTGATATGGGACTGGGAAACACAGTATGATAGGGGACTGGGGAACACAGTGTGATAGGGAACTGGAGAACACAATGTGTGATAGGGGACAGGGGAACAGAGTGTGATAGGGGACTGGGGAACACAGTGTGTGATCGGGGACTGAGGAACACAGTGTGATAGGGGACCGGGGAACACAGTGTGATAGGGGACTGGGAAACACAGTGTGATAGGGGACCGGGGAAGACAGTGTGATAGGGGACTGGGGAACACAGAATGTGATGGGGGACTGGGCAGCACAGTGGGATAGGGGACTGGGGAACACAGTGTGTGATAGGGGACTGGGGAACACAGTGTGGAAGTAGACTGGGGAACACAGTGTGTTATGGGACTGGGGAGCACAGTGTGTGATAGGGGACTGGGGAACACAGTGTGTGATAGGGGACTGGGGAACACAGTGTGATAGGGGACTGGAGAACACAGTGTGTGATTGGGGACTGGGGAATACTGTGTGTGATAGGGGACCGGGGAACACAGTGTGATAGGGGACTGGGGAACACAGTGTGATAGGGGACCGGGGAAGACAGTGTGATAGGGGACTGGGGAACACAGTGTGTGATAGGGAACTGGGCAGCACAGTGGGATAGGGGACTGGGGAACACAGTGTGTGATAGGGGACTGGGGAACACAGTGTGAAAGGTGACTGGGGAACACAGTGTGTTATGGGACTGGGGAACACAGTTTGTGATAGGGGACTGGGGGACACAGTATGTGATAGAAACATAGAAACATAGAAAATAGGTGCAGGAGTAGGCCATTCGCCCCATCGAGACTGCACAGCTATTCAATGAGTTCATGGCTGAACATGCAACTTCAGTACCCCATTCCTGCTTTCTCGCCATACTCCTTGATTCCCCTCGTAGTAAGGATTACATCTAACTCCTTTTTGAATATATTTAATGAATTGGCCTCAACAACTTTCTGTGGTAGAGAATTCCACAGGTTCACCACTCTCTGGGTGAAGACGTTTCTCCTCATCTCGGCCCTAAATGGCTTACCCCTTATCCTTAGACTGTGACCCCTGGTTCTGGACTTCCCCAACTTGGGGAACATTCTTCCTGCATCTAACCTGTCTAAACCCATCAGAATTTTAAACGTTTCTATGAGATCCCCTCTCATTCTTCTGAAGTCCAGTGAATACAATCCCAGTTGATATGTCAGTCCCGCCATCCCGGGAATCAGTCTGGTGATCCTTCGTTGCACTCCCTCAATAGCAAGAATGTCCTTCCTCAAGTTAGGAGACCAAAACTGTACACAATACTCCAGGTGTGGCCTCACCAAGGCCCTGAACAACTGTAGCAACACCTCCCTGCCCCTGTACTCAAATCCCCTTGCTATGAAGGCCAACATGCCATTTGCTTTCTTAACTGCCTGCTGTACTTGCAAGCCAACCTTCAATGACTGATGTATCATGACACCCAGGTCTCGTTGCACCTCCCCTTTTTATCCACATTATACTTCATCTGCCATGCATTTGCCCACTCACCTAACCTATCCAAGTCACTCTGCAGCCTCATAGCAACCTCCTCGCAGCTCACACTGCCACCCAACTTAGTGTCATCCGCAAATTTGGAGATACTACATTTAATCCCCTCATCTAAATCATTCATGTACAATGTAAACAGCTGGGGCCCCAGCACAGAACCTTGCGGTACTCCACTAGTCACTGCCTGTCATTCTGAAAAGTACCCATTTACTCCTACTCTTTGCTTCCTGTCTAACAACCAGTTCTCAATCCACGTCAGCACACTACCCCCAATCCCATGTGCTTTAACTTTGCACATTAACCTCTTGTGTGGGACCTTGTCTAAAGCCTTCTGAAAGTCCAAATACACCACATCAACTGGTTCTCCCTTGTCCACTCTACTGGAAACATCCTCAAATAATTCCAGAAGATTTGTCAAGCATGATTTCCCTTTCATAAATCCATGCTGACTTGGACCTATCATGTCACCTCCTTCCAAATGCGCTGCTATGATTCCATCATTTTACCCACTACTGATGTCAGGCTGACTGGTCTATAATTTCCTTTTTTCTCTCTCCCTCCATTTTTAAAAAGTGGGGTTACATTGGCTATCCTCCACTCCATAGGAACTGATCCAGAGTCAATGGAATGTTGGAAAATGACTGTCAATGCATCTGCTATTTCCAAGACCACCTCCTTAAGTACTCTGGGATGCAGTCCATCAGGCCCTGGGGATTTATCGGCCTTCAATCCCATCAATTTCCCCAACACAATTTCCCGACTAATAAGGATCCCTCAGTTCCTCCTTCTTACTAGACCCTCTGACCCCTTTTATATCCGGAAGGTTGTTTGTGTACTCCTTAGTGAATACCGAACCAAAGTACTTGTTCAATTGGTCTGCCATTTCTTTGTTCCCCGTTATGACTTCCCCTGATTCTAACTGCAGGGGACCTACTTTTGTCTTTACTAACCTTTTTCTCTTTACATATCTATGGAAACTTTTGCAGTCCGTCTTAATGTTCCCTGCAAGCTTCCTCTCGTACTCTATTTTCCCTGCCCTAATCAAACCCTTTGTCCTCCTCTGCTGAGTTCTAAATTTCTCCCAGTCCCTGGGTTCGCTGTTATTTCTGGCCAATTTGTATGCCACTTCCTTGGCTTTAATACTATCCCTGATTTCCCTTGATAGCAATGGTTGAGCCACCTTCCCTTTTTTATTTTTACGCCAGACAGGGATGTACAATTGTTGTAGTTCATCCATGCGGTCTCTAAATGTCTGCCATTGCCCATTCACAGTCAACCCCCTAAGTATCATTCGCCAATCTATCCTAGCCAATTCACGCCTCATACCTTCAAAGTTACCCTTCTTTAAGTTCTGGACCATGGTCTCTGAATTAACTGTTTCATTCTCCATCCTAATGTAGAATTCCACCATATTATGGTCACTCTTTCCCAAGGGGCCTCGCACAACGAGATTGCTAATTAATCCTCTCTCATTACACAACACCCAGTCTAAGATGGCCTTCCCCCTAGTTGGTTCCTCGACATATTGGTCTGGAAAACCATCCCTTATGCACTTCAGGAAATTCTCCTCCACCGTATTGCTTCCAGTTTGGTTAGCCCAATCTATGTGCGTATTAAAGTCACCCATGATAACTGCTGCACCTTTATTGCATGCACACCTAATTTCCTGTTTGATACCCTCCCCAACATCACTACTACTGTTTGGAGGTCTGTACACAACTCCCACGAACGTTTTTTGCCCTTTGGTGTTCTGCAGCTCTACCCAAATAGATTCCACATCATCCAAGCTAATGTCCTTCCTAACTGTTGCATTAATCTCCTCTTTAACCAGCAATGCTACCCCACCTCCTTTTCCTTTTATTCTATCCTTCCTGAATGTTGAATACCCATGGATGTTGAGTTCCCAGCCCTGATCATCCTGGAGTCACGTCTCTGTAATCCCAATCACATCATATCTATTAACATCTATTTGCAAGTTAATTCATCCACCTTATTACGGATACTCCTTGCATTAAGACACAAAGCCTTCAGGCTTGTTTTTGTAACACCCTTTGTCCTTTTAGAATTATGATGTAGTGTGGCCCTTTTTGTTTCTTGCCTTTGTTTACTCGGCCTTCCACTATTGCTTTTTACCTTTCTACCATCTGTTTCTGACTCCATATTACTTTGCCCTATCTCGCTGCATAGGTTCCCATCCCCCTGCCATATTAGGTTAAACACTCCCGAACTGCATTAGTAAATGTTACCCTAGGACATCAGTTCCCCAGGGGATTGGGGACTGGGTAACACCGTGTGTGACAGGGGTCTGGGGAACACAGTTTGTGATAGAAGACAGAGGAACACAGTGTGATAGGGGACTGGGGAACACAGTGTGATAGGGGACTGGGGAACACAGTGTGATAGGGGACTGGGGAACACAGTGTGTGTTAGCGAACTGGGGAACACAGTGCGTGATAGTGGACTGGGGAACACAGTGTATGATAGGGCCTGGGGAACATAGTGTGATCGGGGTTTGGGGAACACAGTGTGTGTGATAAGGCCTGGAGAACACAGTGTGATAGTGGACTGGGGAACACACTGCATAATAAGGGACTGGGGAACACAGTGTGTGATAGGGGACTGGGGAACACAGTGTGATAGACGACTGGGAAACACAGTGCGTGATAGTGAATTGTGGAACACAGTGTGATAATGGACTGGGGAACACACTGCATGATAGGGGACTGGGGAACACAGTGTGGAATAGGGGACAGGGGAACACAGTGTGATAGAGGCCTGGCGAACACAATGTGTGATATGAACTGGAGAACACAGTGTGGTAGGGGATTGGGGGATTGGGGAACACAGTGGGATAGTGTCTGGGGAAGACAGTGAGTGATGGTGGACTGGGGAACACAGTGTGTTGGGAATTGGGGAACACAATGTGTGATAGGCGACTGTGGAACACAGTATGTGATAGGGGTCAGGAGAACACAGCGTGTTAGAGGCCTGGGGAACACAGTGAGTGATATGAACTGGGGAACACAGTGTGATAAGGGACTGGGAAGCACAGTGTGTGATAGGGGACTGGGGAACACAGTGTGTGATAGGGGACTGGGGAACACAGTGTGATAGGGGAGTGGGAAACACAGTGTGTGATAGGGGACAAGGGAACACAGTGTGACAAGGGACTGGGAAGCACAGTGTGTGATAGGGGACTGGGGAACACAGTATGTGATAGCGGACTGGAGAACACAGTGCGTGATGGGGGACTGGGGAACACAGTGTGATAGGGGACTGGGGAACACAGTGCATGATGGGGGACTGGGGAACACAGTGTGATCTGGGACTGGGGAACACAGTATGATAGTGGACTGGGGTACACAGTGCGTGATGGGGGACTGGGGAACACAGTGTGTGAGAGGACTGGGGAACACAATGTTATAGGGGAATGGGGAACACAATGTGATCGTGGACTGCAGAAAACAGTGTGACCTAGGACTGGGGAACACAGATTGTGATTGGTGACTGGGGAACACAACGTGATAGGGGACTGGGGAACACAGTGTGTGAGAGTGGAGTGGGAAACACAGTGTGTGATACGGGACTAGGGAACACAGTGTGTGAGAGTGAAGTGGGAAACACAGTGTGTGGTACGGGAATGGGGAACACAGTGTGATAGTGGACTGCGGAACACAGTGTGATCTGGGACTGGGGAACACAGATTGTGATTGGTGACTGGGGAACACAACGTGATAGGGGACTGTGGAACACAGTGTGATAGGGGACTGGGGAACACAGTGTGTAATAGGGGACTGGGGAACACATTGTGTGAGAGTGAAGTGGGAAACACAGTGTGTGGTACGGGAATGGGGAACACAATGTGATAGTGGACTGCGGAACACAGTGTGATCTGGGACTGGGGAACACAGTTTGTGATAGGGGACTGGGGAACACAGCGTGTCACAGGTGACTGGGGAACACAGTGTGTGATAGGGAACTGGGGAACACAGTGAGATAGGGGACTGGGGAATACAGTGTGATAGGGGACTGGGGAACACAATGTGATCGTGGGACTGGGGAACACAGTTTGTGATAGGGGACTGGGCAACACAGCGTGTGATAGGCGACTGGGGAACACAGTGTGATCTGGGACTGGGGAATACAGTGTGATAGGGGACTGGGGAACACAGTTTGTGATAGGGGACTGGGGAACACAGTGTGTGATAGGGGACTGGGGAACACAGTGTGTGATAGGCGACTGGGGAACACAGTGTGATCGGGGACTGGGGAATACAGTGTGATAGGGGACTGGGGAACACAGTGCGTGATGGGGGATTGGGGAACACAGTGTGTGACAGGGGACTGAAGAACACAAGTGCGTGATGGCGGACTGGGAAACACAGTGCGTGATGGGGGACTGGGGAACGCAGTGTGATCGGGGACTGGGGAACACAGTTTGTGATAGGTGATTGGGGAACACAATGTGTGATAGGGGACAGGCAAACACAGTGTGTGAGAGGTGACTGGGGAACACAAAGTGATAGGGGACTGGGGAACACAGTGTGTGATAAGGGGCTGGGGAACACAGTGTGTGATCGGTGACTGGAGAACACATTGTGTGATGAGGGATTGGGAACACAGTGTGTTGGGAACTGGGGAACACAGTGTGTGATAGGCGACTGTGGAACACAGTGTGTGATGGGGGACTGGGAAACACAGTGTGTGATGGGGGATAGGGGAACACAGTATGATAGGGGACTGGGGGCAGAGTGTGTGATAGGGGTCTGGGGAACACAGTGCGATAGGGGATATGAGAACACAGTGGGATATGGGACTGGGGAACACAGTGTGATAGAGGTCCGGTGGTACACAGTGTGTGATATGACCTGGGGAACACAGTGCGATAAGGGAGTGGGAAACACAGTGTGTGATAGGGGACGAGGGAACACAGTGTGACAGGGGACTGGGGAACACAGTGTGTGATAGGAGACTGGGGCACATAGTGTGATAGGGGACTGGGGAATACAGTGTGTGATAGGGGCCAGGGGAACACAGTGTGATAGGGAACTGGGGAACACAGTGGGTGATAGGGGATATGGGAACGTAGTGTGTGATAGTGGACTGGGAAACAGAGCATGTGATAGGGGACTGGGGAACACAGTGTGATAGGGGACTGGGGAACACAGTGTGTGATAGGGGACTGGGGAACACAGTGTGTGATAGCGGAATGGGGAACACAGTGTGACAGGGAACCGGGGAACACAGTGTGATAGGGGACTGGGAAACACAGTGCGCGATAGGGGACTGGGAAACACAGTGTGTGATGGGGGACTGGGGAACACAGTGAGTGATATGAACTGGGGAACACAGTGTGGTAGGGGACTGGGAAACACAGTGTGCGACAGGGGACTGGGAAACACAGTCTGTGATGGTGGACTGGGAAACACAGTGTGTGATGGGGAATAGGGGAAAACAGTGTGATGGGGACTGTGGGCAGAGTGTGTGATAGGGGTCTGGAGAACACAGTGCGATAGGGGACAGGGGAACACAGTGGGATAGGGGACTGGGGAACACAGTATGATACAGGTCCGGTGGTACACAGTGTGTGATATGACCTGGGGAACACAGGGAGTGGGAAACACAGTGTGTGATAGGGGACTAGGGAACACAGTGTGACAGGGGACTGGGGAACACAGTGTGTGATTGGGGACTGGGGCACATAGTGTGTGATAGGGGACTGGGGAACACAGTGCGTGATAGGCGACTGGGGAATACAGTATGTGATGGCGGACTGGGAAATACAATGTGATCTGGGACTGGGGAACACAGAGTGATAGGGGAGTGGGGAACACAGTGTGATCTGGGACTGGGGAACCCAGTGTGATAGCGGACTGGAGAACACAGTGCGTGATGGGGGACTGGGGAACACAGTGTGGTAGGGGATTGGGGAACACAGTGTGATAGGGGAGTGGGAAACACAGTGTGTGATAGGGGACGAGGGAACACAGTGTGATTGGGGACTGGGGCACATAATGTGTGATAGGGGACTGGGGAACACAGTGCGTGATAGGGGACTGAATAACACAGTGTGATAGGCGACTGGGGAACACAGTGTGTGAGAGG
The DNA here is from genome assembly GCF_044704955.1 of Pristiophorus japonicus. NCBI lineage: Eukaryota > Metazoa > Chordata > Chondrichthyes > Pristiophoridae > Pristiophorus > Pristiophorus japonicus. The sequence continues at coordinate 25,364,173 of NC_092000.1, read as the reverse complement.
CGACTGGGGAACACAGTATGTGATGGGGGACTGGGGAATACAGTATGTGATGGCGGACTGGGGAACACAATGTGATCTGGGACTGGGGAACACAGTGTGATAGGGGACTGGGGAACACAGTGCGTGATAGGGAAGTGGGGAACACAGTGTGATCTGGGACTGGGGAACCCAGTGTGATAGGGGACTGGAGAACACAGTGCGTGATGGGGGACTGGGGAACACAGTGTGGTAGGGTACTGGGGAGCACAGTGTGATAGGGGACTGGGGTACACAGTGCGTGATGGGGGACTGGGGAACACAGTGTGATAGGGGACTGGGGAACACAGTGCATGATGGGGGACTGGGGAACACAGTGTGATCTGGGACTGGGCAACACAGTATGATAGGGGACTGGGGTACACAGTGCGTGATGGGGGACTGGGAAACACAGTGTGTGAGAGGACTGGGGAACACAATGTTATAGGGGAATGGGGAACACAATGTGATCGTGGACTGCGGAAAACAGTGTGATCTGGGACTGGGGAACACAGATTGTGATGGGTGACTGGGGAACACAGTGCGTGATAGGGAACTGAATAACACAGTGTGATAGGGGACTGGGGAATACAGTGTGTGCTAGGCGACTGGGGAACACAGTATGTGATGGGGGACTGGGGAATACAGTATGTGATGGGGGACTGGGGAACCCAATGTGATCTGGGACTGGGGAACACAATGTGTGATAGGGGACTGGGGAACACAATGTGTGATAGGGGACTGGGGAACACAGTGTGATAGGGAACTGAGGAACACAGTGCGTGATGGGGGACTGGGGAACACAATGTGTGATAGGGGACTGGGGAACACAATGTGTGATAGGGGAGTGGGGAACACAGTGTGATCTGGGCCTGGGGAACCCAGTGTGATAGGGGACTGGGGAACACAGTGCGTGATGGGGGACTGGGGAACAGAGTGTGATAGGGGACTGGGGAACACAGTGCATGATGGGGGACTGGGGAACATAGTGTGATAGGGGACTGGGGAACACAGTGCGTGATGGGGTCTGGGGAACACAGTGTGGTAGGGGATTGGGGAACACAGTGTGATAGGGAACTGGGGTACACAGTGCGTGATGGGGGAATGGGGAACACAGTGTGATAGGGGACTGGGGAACACAGTGTGTGATGGGGGACTGGGGAACACAGTGTGGTAGGGGATTGGGGAACACAGTGTGATAGGGGACTGGGGTACACAGTGCGTGATAGGGGACTGGGGAACACAGTGCATGATGGGGGACTGGGGAACACAGTGTGATAGGGGACTGGGGAACACAGTGTGTGAGAGTGGAGTGGGAAACACAGTGTGTGATAGGGGACTGGGGAACACAGTGTGATAGGGGACTGGGGAACACAATATGATAGGGGAATGGGGAACACAGTGTGATCGTGGACTGCGGAACACAGTGTGATCTGGGACTGGGGAACGCAGTTTGTGATAGGGGACTGGGGAACACAGTGTGTGACAGGTGACTGCGGAACACAGTGTGACAGGTGACTGGGGAACACAGTATGTGATAGGGCCTGGGGAACATAGTGTGATAGGGGATTGGGGAATACACTGTGTGAGATAGGGGACTGGGGAACACAGTGTGTGATGGGGGACTGGGAAACACAGTGTGTGAGAGGACTGGGGAACACAATGTTATAGGGGAATGGGGAACACAATGTGATCGTGGACTGCGGAAAACAGTGTGATCTGGGACTGGGGAACACAGATTGTGATGGGTGACTGGGGAACACAGTGCGTGATAGGGAACTGAATAACACAGTGTGATAGGGGACTGGGGAATACAGTGTGTGCTAGGCGACTGGGGAACACAGTATGTGATGGGGGACTGGGGAATACAGTATGTGATGGGGGACTGGGGAACCCAATGTGATCTGGGACTGGGGAACACAGTGTGATAGGGGACTGAGGAACACAGTGCGTGATGGGGGACTGGGGAACACAATGTGTGATAGGGGAGTGGGGAACACAGTGTGATCTGGGCCTGGGGAACCCAGTGTGATAGGGGACTGGGGAACACAGTGCGTGATGGGGGACTGGGGAACAGAGTGTGATAGGGGACTGGGGAACACAGTGCGTGATGGGGGAATGGGGAACACAGTGTGATAGGGGACTGGGGAACACAGTGTGTGATGGGGGACTGGGGAACACAGTGTGGTAGGGGATTGGGGAACACAGTGTGATAGGGGACTGGGGTACACAGTGCGTGATAGGGGACTGGGGAACACAGTGCATGATGGGGGACTGGGGAACACAGTGTGATAGGGGACTGGGGAACACAGTGTGTGAGAGTGGAGTGGGAAACACAGTGTGTGATAGGGGACTGGGGAACACAGTGTGATAGGGGAGTGGGGAACACAATATGATAGGGGAATGGGGAACACAGTGTGATCGTGGACTGCGGAACACAGTGTGATCTGGGACTGGGGAACACAGTGTGATAGGGAACTGAGGAACACAGTGCGTGATGGGGGACTGGGGAACACAATGTGTGATAGGGGACTGGGGAACACAATGTGTGATAGGGGAGTGGGGAACACAGTGTGATCTGGGCCTGGGGAACCCAGTGTGATAGGGGACTGGGGAACACAGTGCGTGATGGGGGACTGGGGAACAGAGTGTGATAGGGGACTGGGGAACACAGTGCATGATGGGGGACTGGGGAACATAGTGTGATAGGGGACTGGGGAACACAGTGCATGATGGGGGACTGGGGAACATAGTGTGATAGGGGACTGGGGAACACAGTGCATGATGGGGGACTGGGGAACATAGTGTGATAGGGGACTGGGGAACACAGTGCGTGATGGGGTCTGGGGAACACAGTGTGGTAGGGGATTGGGGAACACAGTGTGTGATGGGGGACTGGGGAACACAGTGTGTGATGGGGGACTGGGGAACACAGTGTGGTAGGGGATTGGGGAACACAGTGTGATAGGGGACTGGGGAACACAGTGCGTGATAGGGGACTGGGGAACACAGTGCATGATGGGGGACTGGGGAACACAGTGTGATAGGGGACTGGGGAACACAGTGTGTGAGAGTGGAGTGGGAAACACAGTGTGTGATAGGGGACTGGGGAACACAGTGTGATAGGGGACTGGGGAACACAATATGATAGGGGAATGGGGAACACAGTGTGATCGTGGACTGCGGAACACAGTGTGATCTGGGACTGGGGAACGCAGTTTGTGATAGGGGACTGGGGAACACAGTGTGTGACAGGTGACTGCGGAACACAGTGTGACAGGTGACTGGGGAACACAGTATGTGATAGGGCCTGGGGAACATAGTGTGATAGGGGATTGGGGAATACACTGTGTGAGATAGGGGACTGGGGAACACAGTGTGTGATGGGTGACTGGGGAACACAGTGTGATAGGGGACTGGGGAACACAGTGTGTGAGAGTGGAGTGGGAAACACAGTGTGTAATAGAGGACTGGGGAACACAGTGTGATAGGGGACTGGGGAACACAATGTGTGATAGGGGAATGGGGAACACAGTGTGATAGTGGACTGCGGAACACCGTGTGATCTGGGACTGGGGATCACAGTGCGTGATAGGGGACGGAATAACACAGTGTGATAGGGGACAGGGGAACAGAGTGTGATAGGGAACAGGGGAACACAGTGTGTGATAGAGGACTGGGGAACACAGTGTGATAGGGGACTGGGGAACACAATGTGATTGGGGAATGGGGAACACAGTGTGATCGTGGACTGCGGAACACAGTGTGATCTGGGACTGGGGAACGCAGTTTGTGATAGGGGACTGGGGAACACAGTGTGACAGGTGACTGGGAAACACAGTGTGTGATATGGCCTGGGGAACATAGAGTGATAGGGAATTTGGGAATACACTGTGTGAGATAGGGGACTGGGGAACACAGTGTGTGATGGGTGACTGGGGAACACAGTGTGATAGGGGACTGGGGAACACAGTGTGTGATGGGTGACTGGGGAACACACTGTGTGAGATAGGGGACTGGGGAACACAGTGTGTGAGAGTGGAGTGGGAAACACAGTGTGTGATAGGGGACTGCGGAACACAGTGGATTAGGGGACTGGGGAACACAATGTGATAGCGGAATGGGGAACACAGTGTGATCGTGGACTGCGGAACACATTGTGATCTGGGACTGGGGAACACAGTGCGTGATAGGGGACTGAATAACACAGTGTGATAGGGGACAGGGGAACAGAGTGTGATAGGGAACAGGGGAACACAGTGTGTGATATTGCCTGGGGAACACAATGTGATTGGGGAATGGGGAACACAGTGTGATCGTGGACTGCGGAACACAGTGTGATCTGGGACTAGGGAACGCAGTTTGTGATAGGGGATTGGGGAACACAGTGTGTGATAGGCGACTGGGGAACACAGTATGTAATGGGGGACTGGGGAATACAGTATGTGATGGGGGAACTGGGGAACACAATGTGATCTGGGACTGGGGAACACAGTGTGATAGGGGATTGGGGAACACAGTGCGTGATAGGGGACTGGGGAACAAAATGTGTGATAGGGGGATGGGGAACAAAATGTGTGATAGAGGAGTGGGGAACACAGTGTGATCTGGGACTGGGGAACACAGTGTGATAGGGGACTGGGGAACACAGTGTGATAGGGGACTGGGGAACACAGTGTGATAGGGGACTAGGGAACACAGTGTGTGATAGGGGACAGGGGAACACAGTGTAATAGGGGACTGGGGAACACAGTGTGATCGTGGACTGGGGAACACAGTGTGATAGGGGACTAGGGAACACTGTATGTGATACGGGACAGGGGAACATAGTGTGATAGGGGACAGGGGAACACAGTGTTTGATAGGGCCTGGGGAACATAGTATGATAGGGGATTGGGGAAAACACAGTGTGTGATAGGGGACTGGGGAACACAGTGTGATAGGGGACTGCGGAACACATTGTGATCTGGGACTGGGGAACACAGTTTGTGATAGGGGACTGGGGAACACAACGTGTGACAGGTGACTGGGGAACACAGTGCGTGATAGGAGACTGAATAGCACAGTGTGATGGGGGACAGGGGAACAGAGTGTGATAGGGAACAGGGGAACACTGTGACAGGTGAATGGGGAACACAGTGTGTGATAGGGCCTGGGGAACATAGTGTGATAGGGGATTGGGGAACACACTGTGTGAGATAGGGGACTGGGGAACACAGTGTGTGAGAGTGGAGTGGGAAACATAGTGTGTGATAGGGGACTGGGGAACACAGTGTGATAGGGGACTGGGGAACACAATGTGATAGGGGAATGGGGAACACAGTGTGATCGTGGACTGCGGAACACCGTGTGATCTGGGGCTGGGGAACACAGTTTGTGATAGGGGACTGGGGAACACAGTGTGTGACAGGTGACTGGGGCACATAGTGTGTGATAGGGGACTGGGGCACATAGTGTGCGATAGGGGACTGAATAACACAGTGTGATAGGCGACTGGGGAACACAGTATGTGATGGGGGACTGGGGAACACAGTATGTGATGGGGACTGGGGAATACAGTATGTGATAGGCGACTGGGGAACACAGTATGTGATGGGGGACTGGGGAATACAGTATGTGATGGGGGAACTGGGGAACACAAAGTTATCTGGGACTGGGGAACACAGTATGATAGGGGACTGGGGTACACAGTGCGTGATGGGGGACTGGGGAACACAGTGTGATAGGGGACTGGGGAACACAGTGCGTGATGGGGGACTGGGGAACACAGTGTGTGATAGGGGACTGGGGAACAAAATGTAATGGGGTCTGGGAAATACAGTGTGTAATGGGGGACTGGGGAACACAGTGTGATGGGGGACTGGGAAATACAGTGTGTGATGGGGGACTGGGGAAAAGAGTGCGTGATAGAGGACTGAATAACACAGTGTGATCTGGGACCGGGGAACACAGTGTGATAGGGGACTGGGGAACACAGTGTGATAGGGGACTGGGGAACACAGTGTGATAGGGGACTAGAGAACACAGTGTGTGATAGGGGACAGGGGAACACAGTGTAATAGGGGACTGGGGAACACAGTGTAATTGTGGACTGGGGAACACAGTGTGATAGTGGACTAGGGAACACAGTGTGTGATAGGGGACAGGGGAACACAGTGTAATAGGGGACTGGGGAACACAGTGTGATCGTGGACTGGGGAACACAGTGTGATAGGGGACCACGGAACACTGTATGTTATACGGACAGGGGAACGTAGTGTGATAGGGGACAGGGGAACACAGTGTTTGATAGGGCCTGGGGAACATAGTATGATAGGGGATTGGGGAACACATTGTGTGAGATAGGGGACTGGGGAACACAGTGTGTGATGGGTGACTGGGGAACACAGTGTGATAGGGGACTGGGGAACACAGTGTGTGAGAGTGGAGTGGGAAACACAGTGTGTGATAGGGGACTGGGGAACACAGTGTGATAGGGGACTGCGGAACACTTTGTGATCTGGGACTGGGGAACACAGTTTGTGATAGGGGACTGGGGAACACAACGTGTGACAGGTGACTGGGGAACACAGTGCGTGATAGGAGACTGAATAGCACAGTGTGATGGGGGACAGGGGAACAGAGTGTGATAGGGAACAGGGGAACACAGTGTGACAGGTGAATGGGGAACACAGTGTGTGATAGGGCCTGGGGAACATAGTGTGATAGGGGATTGGGGAACACACTGTGTGAGAAAGGGGACTGGGGAACACAGTGTGTGAGAGTGGAGTGGGAAACACAGTGTGTGATAGGGGACTGGGGAACACAGTTTGTCATAGGGGACTGGGAACACAATGTGATAGGGGAATGGGGAACACAGTGTGATCGTGGACTGCGGAACACCGTGTGATCTGGGACTGGGGAACACAGCGTGTGACAGGTGACTGCGGAACACAGTGCGTGATAGGGGACTGAATAACACTGTGTAATAGGGGACAGGGGAACAGAATGTGATAGGGAACAGGGGAACACAGTGTGACAGGTGAATGGGGAACACAGCGTGTGACAGGTGACTGGGGCACATAGTATGTGATAGGGGACTGGGGCACATAGTGTGCGATAGGGGACTGAATAACACAGTGTGATAGGCGACTGGGGAACACAGTATGTGATGGGGGACTGGGGAACACAGTGTGTGATGGGGGACTGGGGAATACAGTATGTGATGGGGGAACTGGGGAACGCAATGTGATCTGGGACTGGGGAACACAGTGTGATAGGGGACTGGGGAACACAGTGCGTGATAGGGGACTGGGGAACACAATGTATGATAGGGGGCTGGGGAACACAATGTGTGATAGGGGAGTGATGAACACAGTGTGATCTGGGACTAGGGAACACAGTGTGATAGGGGACTGGGGAACACAGTGTGATAGGGGACTGGGGAACACAGTGCGTGATGGGGGACTGAGGAACACAGTGCGTGATAGAGGACTGAATAACACAGTGTGATAGGGGACAGGGGAACAGGGTGTGACAGGTGAATGGGGAACACAGTGTGTGATAGGGCCTGGGGAACATAGTGTGATAGGGGATTGAGGAACACACTGTGTGAGATAGGGGACTAGGCAACACAGTGTGTGAGAGTGGAGTGGGAAACACTGTGCGTGATGGGGGACTGGGGAACACAGTATGGTAGGGGATTGGGGAACACAGTGTGATAGGGGACTGGGGAACACAGTGTGATCTGGGACTGGGGAACGCAGTTTGTGATAGGGGACTGGGGAACACAGTGTGTGACAGGTGACTGGGGAACACAGTGTGACAGGTGTCTGGGGAACACAGTGTGTGATAGGGCCTGGGGAACATAGTGTGATAGGGGATTGGTGAACACAATGTGATAGGGGACTGGGGAACACAATGTGATTGGGGAATGGGGAACACAGTGTGATCGTGGACTGCGGAACACAGTGTGATCTGGGACTGGGGAACGCAGTTTGTGATAGGGGACTGGGGAACACAGTGTGACAGGTGACTGGGGAACACAGTGTGTGATAGGGCCTGGGGAACATAGTGTGATAGGAGATTGGGGAATATACTGTGTGAGATAGGGGACTGGGGAACACAGTGTGTGATGGGGGACTGGGGAACACAGTGTGATAGGGGACTGGGGAACACAGTGTGTGATAGGGGACTGGGGAACAAAATGTGATGGGGTCTGGGAAATACAGTGTGTAATGGGGGACTGGGGAACACAGTGTGATGGGGGACTGGTAAATACAGTGTGTGATGGGGGACTGGGGAAAAGATTGCGTGATAGAGGACTGAATAACACTGTGTGATCTGGGACTGGGGAACACAGTGCGTGATAGGGGACTGAATAACACAGTGTGATAGGGGACAGGGGAACATAGTGTGATAGGGAACAGGGGAACACAGTGTGTGATAGGGCCTGGGGAACATAGTGTGATAGGGGACTGGGGAACACAGTGTGATAGGGGATTGGGGAACACAGTGTGATAGGGGATTGGGGAACACAGTGTGATAGGGGACTGGGGAACACAATGTGATTGGGGAATGGGGAACACAGTTTGATCGTGGACTGCGGAACACAGTGTGATCTGGGACTGGGGAACGCAGTTTCTGATAGGGGATTGGGGAACACAGTGTGTGATAGGCGACTGGGGAACACAGTATGTGATGGGGGACTGGGGAATACAGTATGTGATGGGGGAACTGGGAAACACAATGTGATCTGGGACTGGGGACCACAGTGTGATAGGGGATTGGGGAACACAGTGTGTGATAGGAGACTGGGGAACACAATGTGTGATAGGGGGATGGGGAACACAATGTGTGACAGGGAAGTGGGGAACACAGTGTGATAGGGGACTGGGGAACACAGTGTGATAGGGGACTAGGGAACACAGTGTGTGATAGGGGACAGGGGAACACAGTGTAATAGGGGACTGGGGAACACAGTGGGATCATGGACTGGGGAACACAGTGTGATAGGGGACTAGGGAACACTGTATGTGATAGGGGACAGGGGAACATAGTGTGATAGGGGACAGGGGAACACAGTGTGAAAGTTAACTGGGGAACACAGTGTTTGATAGGGCCTGGGGAACATAGTATGATAGGGGATTGGGGAACACACTGTGTGAGATAGGGGACTGGGAAACACAGTGTGTGATGGGTGACTGGGGAACACAGTGTGATAGGGGACTGGGGAACACAGTGTGTGAGAGTGGAGTGGGAAACACAGTGTGTGATAGGGGACAGGGGAACACAGTGTGACAGGTGACTGGGGAACACGGTGTTTGATAGGGCCTGGGGAACATAGTATGATAGGGGATTGGGGAACACACTGTGTGAGATAGGGGACTGGGGAACACAGTGTGTGATGGGTGACTGGGGAACACAGTGTGATAGGGGACTGGGGAACACAGTGTGTGAGAGTGGAGTGGGAAACACAGTGTGTGATAGGGGACTGGGGAACACAGTGTGATAGGGGACTGGGGAGCACAATGTGATAGGGGAATGGGGAACACAGTGTGATCGTGGACTGCGGAACACATTGTGATCTGGGACTGGGGAACACAGTTTGTGATAGGGGACTGGGGAACACAGCATGTGACAGGTGACTGCGGAACACAGTGCGTGATAGGGGACTGAATAACACAGTGTGATGGGGGACAGGGGAACAGAGTGTGATAGGGAACAGGGGAACACAGTGTGACAGGTGAATGGGGAACACAGTGTGTGATAGGGCCTGGGGAACATAGTGTGATAGGGGATTGGGGAACACACTGTGTGAGATAGGGGACTGGGGAACACAGGGTGTGAGAGTGGAGTGGGAAACACAGTGTGTGATAGGGGACTGGGGAACACAGTTTGTGATCGGGGACTGGGGAACACAATGTGATAGGGGAATGGGGAACACAGTGTGATCGTGGACTGCGGAACACCGTGTGATCTGGGACTGGGGAACACAGTTTGTGATAGGGGACTGGGGAACACAGCGTGTGACAGGTGACTGGGGCACATAGTATGTGATAGGGGACTGGGACACATAGTGTGCGATAGGGGACTGAATAACACAGTGTGATAGGCGACTGGGGAACACAGTATGTGATGGGGGACTGGGGAACACAGTGTGTGATGGGGGACTGGGGAACACAGTGTGATAGGGGACTGGGGAACACAGTGTGTGAGAGTGGAGTGGGAAACACAGTGTGTGATAGGGGACAGGGGAACACAGTGTGACAGGTGACTGGGGAACACGGTGTTTGATAGGGCCTGGGGAACATAGTATGATAGGGGATTGGGGAACACACTGTGTGAGATAGGGGACTGGGGAACACAGTGTGTGATGGGTGACTGGGGAACACAGTGTGATAGGGGACTGGGGAACACAGTGTGTGAGAGTGGAGTGGGAAACACAGTGTGTGATAGGGGACTGGGGAACACAGTGTGATAGGGGACTGGGGAGCACAATGTGATAGGGGAATGGGGAACACAGTGTGATCGTGGACTGCGGAACACATTGTGATCTGGGACTGGGGAACACAGTTTGTGATAGGGGACTGGGGAACACAGCATGTGACAGGTGACTGCGGAACACAGTGCGTGATAGGGGACTGAATAACACAGTGTGATGGGGGACAGGGGAACAGAGTGTGATAGGGAACAGGGGAACACAGTGTGACAGGTGAATGGGGAACACAGTGTGTGATAGGGCCTGGGGAACATAGTGTGATAGGGGATTGGGGAACACACTGTGTGAGATAGGGGACTGGGGAACACAGGGTGTGAGAGTGGAGTGGGAAACACAGTGTGTGATAGGGGACTGGGGAACACAGTTTGTGATCGGGGACTGGGGAACACAATGTGATAGGGGAATGGGGAACACAGTGTGATCGTGGACTGCGGAACACCGTGTGATCTGGGACTGGGGAACACAGTTTGTGATAGGGGACTGGGGAACACAGCGTGTGACAGGTGACTGGGGCACATAGTATGTGATAGGGGACTGGGACACATAGTGTGCGATAGGGGACTGAATAACACAGTGTGATAGGCGACTGGGGAACACAGTATGTGATGGGGGACTGGGGAACACAGTGTGTGATGGGGGACTGGGGAATACAGTATGTGATGGGGGAACTGGGCAACACAGTGTGATATGGGACTGGGGAACACAGTGTGATAGGGGACTGGGGAACACAGTGTGATAGGGGACTAGGGAACACAGTGTGTGATAGGGGACAGGGGAACACAGTGTAATAGGGGATTGGGGAACACAGTGTGTGATAGGTGACTGGGGAACACAGTATGTGATGGGGGACTGGGGAATACAGTATGTGATGGGGGAACTGGGGAACACAATGTGATCTGGGACTGGGGAACACAGTGTGATAGGGGATTGGGGAACACAGTGTGTGATAGGGGACTGGGGAACACAATGTGTGATAGCGGGATGGGGAACACAATGTGTGATAGGGGAGTGGGGAACACAGTGTGATCTGGAACTGGGCAACACAGTGTGATAGGGGACTGGAGAACACAGTGTGATAGGGGACTAGGGAACACAGTGTGTGATAGGGGACAGGGGTACACAGTGTAATAGGGGACTGGGGAACACAGTGTGATAGGGGACTAGGGAACACAGTGTGATAGGGGACAGGGGAACACAGTGGGATCATGGACTGGGGAACACAGTGTTTGATAGGGCCTGGGGAACATAGTATGATAGGGGATTGGGGAACACACTGTGTGAGATAGAGGACTGGGGAACACAGTGTGTGATGGGTGACTGGGGAACACAGTGTGATAGGGGACTGGGGAACACAGTGTGTGAGAGTGGAGTGGGAAACACAGTGTGTGATAGGGGACTGGGGAACACAGTGTAATAGGGGACTGGGGAGCACAATGTGATAGGGGAATGGGGAACACAGTGTGATCGTGGACTGCGGAACTCATTGTGATCTGGGACTGGGGAACACAGCGTGTGACAGGTGACTGCGGAACACAGTGCGTGATAGGGGACTGAATAACACAGTGTAATAGGGGACAGGGGAACAGAATGTGATAGGGAACAGGGGAACACAGTGTGATAGGGGACTGGGGAACACAGTGCGTGATGGGGGACTGAGGAACACAGTGCGTGATAGAGGACTGAATAACACAGTGTGATAGGGGACAGGGGAACAGGGTGTGACAGGTGAATGGGGAACACAGTGTGTGATAGGGCCTGGGGAACATAGTGTGATAGGGGATTGAGGAACACACTGTGTGAGATAGGGGACTAGGCAACACAGTGTGTGAGAGTGGAGTGGGAAACACTGTGCGTGATGGGGGACTGGGGAACACAGTATGGTAGGGGATTGGGGAACACAGTGTGATAGGGGACTGGGGTACACAGTGCATGATGGGGGACTGGGGAACACAGTGTTATAGGGGACTGGGCAACACAGTGTGATAGGGGACTGGGGAACACAATGTGATCTGGGACTGGGGAACACATTATGATAGGGGACTGGGGTACACAGTGCATGATGGGGGACTGGGGAACACAGTGTGATAGTGGACTGGGGAACACAGTGCGTGATGGGGGTTTGAGGAACACAGTGTGTGATAGGGGACTGGGGAAAACAATGTGATGGGGTCTGGGAAATACAGTGTGTAATGGGGGACTGGGGAACACAGTGTGATGGGGGACTGGGAAATACAGTGTGTGATGGGGGACTGGGGAACACAGTGTGATAGGGGACTGGGGAATGCAGTGTGATCTGGACTGGGGAACACAGTGTGATAGAGGACTGGGGAACACAGTGCGTGATAGTGGACTGGGAAACACACCGTGTGTGATAGGGGACTGGGGAACACAGTGTGTGATAGGGGACTGGGGAACACAGTGTGTGATAGCGGAATGGGGAACACAGTGTGGGATAGGAGTCTGGGGAACACAGTGTGTTGGGGAATGGGAAACACAGTGTGTTGGGGAATGGGAAACACAGTGTGTGATATGACCTGGGGAACACAGTGTGATAAGGGAGTGGGAAACACAATGTGCGATATGGGACTGGGGAACAAAGTGTGTGATAGGAAACTGGGGAACACAGTGTGTGATCGGTGACTGGGGCAAACAGTGTGTGATAGGGGACTGGGGAACACAGTGTGTGATAGGGGACTAGGGATCACTGTATGTGATAGGGGACAGGGGACCACAGTGCGATAGGGGACTGGGGAACACAGTGTGATAGTGGACTGGGGAACACAGTGTGATAGGGGACTAGGGAACACTGTATGTGATAGGGGACAGTGGAACACAGTGTGATAGGGGACAGGGGAACACAGTGTGACAGGTGACTGGGGAACACAGTGTGTGATAGGGCCTGGGGAACATAGTGTGATAGGGTATTGGGGAACACGGTGTGTGATTGGGAACTGGGGAACACAGTGTGTGATCGGGGACTAGGGAACACAGTATGCAATAGGGGACTGGGGAACACAGTGTGATAGTGGACTGGGGAACAGAGTGTGATAGGGGACAGGGGAACACAGTGTGATAGGGGACTGGGGAACACAGTGTGTGAGATAGGGGACTGGGGAACACAGTGTGATAGTGGACTGGGGAACAGAGTGTAATAGGGGACTGGGGAATACAGTGTGATAGTGGACTGGGGAACACAGTGTGTGAGATAGGGGACTGGGAAACACAGTGTGATAGGGGACAGGGGAACACAGTGTGATAAGGGACTGGGGAACACAGTGTGTGATAGGGGACTGGGGAACACAGTGCGTGATGATGAATTGGGGAATACAGTGAGTGATCGGGGACTGGGGAACACAGTGTGATCTGGGACTGGGGAACACAGTGTGATAGAGGACTGGGGAACACAGTGTGATAGGGGACTGGGGAATACAGTGCGTGATGGGGGACTGGGAACACAGTTTGTGATAGGGGACTGAGGAACACAGTGTGTGATAGGGGACTGGGAACACAGTTTGTGATAGGGGACTAGGGAACACAGTGTGATAGGGGACTAGGGAACACAGTGTGATAGGGGACTGGGAAACACAGTGTGTGATAGGTGACTGGGGCACACAGTGTGTGATAGGGGACTAGGGAACACAGTTTGAGATAGAGGACTGGGGAACACAGTGTGATAGGGGACTAGGGAACACAGTGTGATAGGGGACTGGGAAACACAGTGTGTGATAGGTGACTGGGGCACACAGTGTGTGATAGGGGACTAGGGAACACAGTTTGAGATAGAGGACTGGGGAACACAGTGTGTGATGGGGACTGGGGAACACAGAGTGATATAGGGGACTGGGGAACACAATGTGATGGTGGACTGGGAAATAAAATGTGTGATGTGGGACTGGGGAACACAGTGTGTGATCGAGAACTGGGGAACACAGTGTGTGAGAGTGGAGTGGGAAACACAGTGCGTGATGGGGGACTGGGGAACACAGTATGGGAGGGGATTGGGGAACACAGTGTGATAGGGGACTGGGGTACACAGTGCGTGATGGGGGACTGGGGAACACAGTGTTATAGGGGACTGGGGAACACAATGTGATCTGGGACAGGGGAACACAGTATGATAAGGGAGTGGGAAACACAATGCGCGATATGGGACTGGGGAACACAGTGTGTGATAGGAAACTGGGGAACACAGTGTGTGATAGGTGACTGGGGCAAACAGTATATGATAGGGGACTAAGGAACACTGCATGTGATAGGGGACAGGGTAACACAGTGTGATAGGGGACTGGGGAACACAGTGCGTGATGGGGGACTGGGGAACACAGTGCGTGATGGGGGACTGGGGAACACAGTGTGTGATAGGGGACTGGGGAACACAGTGTGATAGGGGACTGGGGAACAGAGTGTGTCAGAGTGGAGTGGGAAACACAGTGTGTGATGGGGACTGGGGAACACAGTGTGATAGGGGACTGGGGAACACAATGTGATGAGGGACTGAAAAATACAGTGTGTGATGGGGGAACTGGGGAACACAGTGAGTGATCGGGGACTGGGGAACACAGTGTGATCTGGGACAGGGGAACACAGTATGATAGGGGACTGGGGTACACAGTGCATGATGGGGGACTGGGGAACACAGTGTGATAGGGGACTGGGGAACACAGTGCGTGATGGGGATTTGGGGAACACAGTGTGTGATAGGGGACTGGGGAACACAGTGTGAGATAGAGGACTGGAGAACACAGTGTGTGATGGGGACTGGGGAACACAGTGTGATAGGGGACTGGGGAACACAATGTGATGGGGTCTGGGAAACACAGTGCGTAATGGGGGACTGGGGAACACAGTGTGATGGGGGACTGGGAAATACAGTGTGTGATGAGGGACTGGGGAACACAGTGTGATAGGGGACTGGGGAATGCAGTGTGATCTGGACTGGGGAACACAGTGTGATAGAGGACTGGGGAACACAGTGCGTGATGGGGAACTGGGGAACACAGTGTGATAGGGGACTGGGGAACACAGTGTGATCTGGACTGGGGAACACAGTGTGATAGAGGACTGGGGAACACAGTGCATGATGGGGAACTGGGGAACACAGTGTGTGATAGGGGACTGGGGAACAGTGTGTGAGAGGGGTATGGGAACGCAGTGTATGATAGTGGACTGGGAAACACACCGTGTGTGATAGGGAACTGGGGAACACAGTGTGGGAATAGGAGTCTGGGGAACACAGTGTGTTAGGGAATGGGAAACACAGTGTGTTGGGGAATGGGAAACACAGTGTGTGATATGACCTGGGGAACACAGTGTGATAAGGGAGTGGGAAACACAATGCGCGATATGGGACTGGGGAACACAGTGTGATAAGGGACTGGGGAACAGAGTGTGTGAGAGTGGAGTGGGAAACACAGTGTGTGATGGGGACTGGGGAACACAGTGTGATAGGGGACTGGGGAACACAATGTGATGAGGGACTGAAAAATACAGTGTGTGATGGGGGACTGGGGAACACAGTGTGATAGGGGACTGGTGAACACAGTGCGTGATGATGAACTGGGGAACACAGTGAGTGATCGGGGACTGGGGAACACAGTGTGATCTGGGACTGGGGAACACAGTGTGATAGAGGACTGGGGAACACAGTGTGATAGGGGACTGGGGAACACAGCGCGTGATGGGGGACTGGGAACACAGTTTGTGATAGGGGACTGGGGAACACAGTGTGTGATAGGGGATTGGTGAACACAGTGTGTGATAGATATTGGGGAATACAGTGTGTGATGGGGGACTGGGAACACAGTTTGTGCTAGGGGACTGGGGAACACACTGTGTGATGGGGAAATGGGGAACACAACGTGTGATAGGGGACTGGTGAACACAGTGTGTAATAGGAAACTGGAGATCACAGTGTGTGATAGGGGACTATGGAACACTGTATGTGATAGGGGACAGGGGAACACAGTGTGATAGGGGACTGGGGA
Organism: Pristiophorus japonicus; assembly: GCF_044704955.1. Taxonomy (NCBI): domain Eukaryota; kingdom Metazoa; phylum Chordata; class Chondrichthyes; family Pristiophoridae; genus Pristiophorus; species Pristiophorus japonicus. Next base: position 25,347,694 of record NC_092000.1, on the reverse strand, counting down.
ACACAGTGCATGATGGGGGACTGGGGAACACAGTGCGTGATGGGGGACTGGGGAACACAGTGCGTGATGGGGGACTGGGGAACACAGTGTGTGATAGGGGACTGGGGAACACAGTGTGATAGGGGACTGGGGAACAGAGTGTGTGAGAGTGGAGTGGGAAACACAGTGTGTGATGGGGACTGGGGAACACAGTATGATAGGGGACTGGGGAACACAATGTGATGAGGGACTGAAAAATACAGTGTGTGATGGGGGACTGGGGAACACAGTGTGATAGCGGACTGGTGAACACAGTGCGTGATGATGAACTGGGGAATACAGTGAGTGATCGTGGACTAGGGAACACAGTGTGATCTGGGACTGGGGAACACAGTGTGATAGAGGACTGGGGAACACAGTGTGATAGGGGACTGGGGAACACAGCGCGTGATGGGGGACTGGGAACACAGTTTGTGATAGGGGACTGGGGAACACAGTGTGTGTTAGGGGACTGGTGAACACAGTGTGTGATAGATACTGGGGAACACAGTGTGTGATGGGGGACTGGGAACACAGTTTGTGATAGGGGACTGGGGAACACACTGTGTGATGGGGAAATGGGGAACACAACGTGTGATAGGGGACTGGTGAACACAGTGTGTAATAGGAAACTGGAGATCACAGTGTGTGATAGGGGACTATGGAACACTGTATGTGATAGGGGACAGGGGAACACAGTGCGATAGGGGACTGAGGAACACAGTGTGATAGGGGACTAGGGAACACAGTGTGATAGGGGACTAGGGAACACAGTGTGATAGGGGACTGGGAAACACAGTGCGTGGTAGGTGTGGGGCACACAGTGTGTGATAGGGGACTAGGGAACACAGTTTGAGATAGAGGACTGGGGAACACAGTATGTGATGGGGGACTGGGGAACACAGTATGATATAGGGGACTGGGGGAACACAATGTGATGGGGGATTGGGAAATAAAGTGTGTGATGTGGGACTGGGGAACACAGTGTGATAGGGGACTGGGGAACACAGTGTGATCTGGGACTGGGGAACACAGTGTAATAGGGGACTGGAGAACACAGTTTGTAATATATGACTGGTGAACACAGTGTGTGATAGGGGACTAGGGAACACAGTGTGTGATGGGGAAATGGGGAACACAACTTCTGATAGGGGACTGAGGAACACATTGTGATAGGGGACTAATGAACACAGTATGATAGGGGATTGGGGAACACGGTGTGTTATATTGGGAACTGGTGAACACAGTGTGTGATAGGGGACTGGGGAACACAGTGTGATTGGGGACTCGGGAACACAGTGTGATAGGGGACTGGGGAACGCAGTGTGTGACAGGGAACTGAGGAACACAGTGTGATAGGGGACTGGGGAACACAGTGTGATAGGCGACTGGGGAACACAGTGTGATAGGGGACTGGGGAACACAGTTTGATAGGCGACTGGGGAACACAGTGTGATAGGGGACTGGTGAACACAGTGTGATAGGGGACTCGAGAACACAGTGTGATAGGGGACTGGGGAATGCAGTGTGTGATAGGGGACTGAGGAACACAGTGTGATAATAGCGACTGGGGAACACAGTGTGATAGGGGACTGGGGAACACTGTGTGATTGGGGACTCGGGAACACAGTGTTATAGGGGATTGGGGAACGCAGTGTGTGATCGTGGACTGAGGAACACAGTGTGATAGGGGCCTGGGAAACAGACTTTGTGATAGGGGCTGGGGAACAATGTGTGATGGGGTCTGGGGAACACAGTGTGATAGGGGACTGAGGAACACAGTGTGATAGGGGACTGGGGAACACAGTGTGATAATAGCGACTGGGGAACACAGTGTGATAGGGGACTGGGGAACACAGTGTGATTGGGGACTCGGGAACACAGTGTTATAGGGGACTGGGGAACGCAGTGTGTGATCGTGGACTGAGGAACACAGTGTGATAGGGGCCTGGGGAACAGACTTTGTGATAGGGGCTGGGGAACAATGTGTGATGGGGTCTGGGGAACACAGTGTGATAGGGGATTGAGGAACACAGTGTGATAGGGGACTGGGGAACACAGTGTGATAGGGCACTGGGGAACACAGTGCGTGATGGGGTACTGGGGAACACAGTGTGTGATAGGCGATTGGGGAACACAGTATGTGATGGGGGTCTGAGGAACACAATGTGATGGGGGACTGGGAAACACAGTGTATGATAGGGGACTGAGGAATACAATGTGTGATAGGGGATTGGGGAACACAGTGTGTGATCGAGAACTGGGGAACACAGTGTGTGATCGGGGACTGGGGAACACAGTGTGTGATAGGGGACAGGGGAACACAGTGTGTGATAGGGGACAGGGGAACACAGTGTGATAGGGGACTGGGGAACACACTGTGATAGGGGACAGGGGAACACAGTGTGTTTTCGAGAACTGGGGAACATCAGTGTGTGATAGGGGACTGGGGAACACAATGTGATAGGGGTTTGGGGAACACAGTGTGTGATCGAGAACTGGGGAACACAGTGTGTGATATGGGTCTGGGGAACACAATGTGATCGGGGAGTGGGGAACACAGCAAGGGGAGTGTCGGGAGACTGTCAGGTATAAATTCATCCAGCATCAAGAAGGTTGCTTCGGGTCAAGATTCACACTGCCCTCACTCAGCCTGTGTTCAAATGGCTGAGTTGAGTTAACGGAGAGGAAGCAAAAAGCTTCAGAGATCAAGTTTCAACTCCGACCGGCAGTGCGAGGCTCACAGGCATTTATTAAGGAAGTGAAGATATCGGCAGGAATAAAGAAATCGATTGTGTTGTTTTCATTGTTCTGCCGTCCCTCGGGGCTTCGCTGCAGAGGCAAACTGCAGCACGAAATTAATCTAAAGTCCATTTCCAATCGTTCAGCGTCCACTCATGCCTCACAAAGCTGAGCCAAACAACACGACTCCCGCAGGGCACGTCGCCTGGGCCCCGACAGAGGCACTGGAGAGGGCGCAGAGAAGATTTAGACGGATGATAACCAGAAATGCGAGTGTATACGTATCAGGAAAGGATCAACTGGCTGGCTCTCTTTTCTCTTGAAAAAAGAAGGCTAAGGGGTGACCTATTAGAAGACTTTAAAATTTTGAAAAGTTTTGATCGAGTGGATACAGAGAGAATGTTTCCACTTGTGGGGAAGAGGTTAACGAGAGGCCATCAATATAAAATAGTTAACAAGAAATCCAATCGGGAATTCAGAAGAAACTTCTTTACCCAGAGAGTGGTGAGAATGTGGAACTCGCTACCACAGGGAGTGGTTAGAACATAAGTACCTAAGAATTAGGAGCAGGAGTAGGCCATTAGGCCCCTCGAGCCTGTTCCGCCCCATTCAACGAGATCATGGCTGATCTTCTACCTCAACTCCACTTTCCTGCACTGTCCCCTTTTGCCTTGATTCCCTTGATATTCAAAAATCTATCGATCTATGCCTGAACCTCCACAGCCCTCTGCAGTAGAGAATTTCATCTCCACCCTCTGAGTGAAGAAGTTTCTCCTCATCTCAGTCCTAAATGATCGACCCCTTATTCTGAGACTGTGACCCCTGGTTCTAGACTCCCCAGCCAGGGGAAACATCCTCCCTGCATCTACCCTGTCAAACCCTGTAAGAATTTTGTATGTTTCAAGATCACCTCTCATTCTTCTAATCTCTAGAGACTGTAGGCCTAGTCTGCTCAATCTCTCCTCATAAGACAATCCCTCCATCCAAGGAATCAGTTGAAGCGAATAGTATTGATGCATTTAAGGGGAGGCTAGACAAGCATAGGAGGGAGAAGGGAATAGAGGGTTACGCTGATAGATTTAGATGAGGAAAGACAGGAGGAGGCTCGAGTGGAGCATAAACGCCGGCATGGACTGGTTGGGCCGAATGGCCTGTTTCTGTGCCGTGTATCCAATGTAATCTTATGATTTCCTCAGGTGGTTTCACCTCGGCCTCCCAGACAGCGTTGCTCTCTCACTGGCATTCATTGTGGCCACTTGTTTTATTAAGTTCATTTGGTAAGGTATGAAGGAAACCACCATTTAACATGACTGTGCACGAATGTGTGTATATTTGCATGGTGCGCATCAGAGGTGGAGCAAACTTTCAGGGAGAATGGGCAGGTGAGTGGCAAATGCAGTTTAGTGCAGAAAAATGCGAGGTGGTATATTTTGGGAACAGGGGCATAGAAGAGAGACTCGACTCAGATGGTAAGGCAGTAGAGGAGCAAAGCTGGTAAATGAAACCTTAAAAAAAAGATGAACGGGTTAAAGAAAAAAGCTATTCAGAAGCAAATCATATTTCAGGGTTTATGTTGACAGGGATTGAACGCTAAAGCTAAGTGGTTAAGATAACATGGTACAAAGTGATGGTTGGGCCACCTCTGGAACACACTCTACTGGACTAGCCCTGGAGGAAGTGGCATGCAACTGCATCAGGTTGGTGCCAGGGATGTGGGGCCTGAGTTTTCATTAAGAAAGAAAAAGAGAGAAAAACTTGCATTTGTATAACACCTTTCTCAACCACCAGACATCTCAAAGCGCTTTACAGCCAATGAAGTACTTTTGGAGTGTAGTCACAGTTGTAATGTGGGAAACGCAGCAGCCAATTTGCGCACAGCAAGCTCCCACAAACAGCAGTGTGATAATGAACAGATAATCTGTTTTGGCCATGTTGATTTTGGGATAAATATTGGTCAGGCCACCAGGGATAACTCCCCTGCTCTTCTACGAAATAGTGCAGTGGGATCTTTTACATCCACCTGAGAGGGCAGACGGGGCCTCGGCTTAATGTCTCATCTGAAAGACGGCACCTCCGACAGTGCGGCGCTCCCTCAGCACTGCACTGGGAGTGTCAGCCTCGATTTCAATGCTCAAGTCCCTGGAGTGGCACTTGAACCCACAACCCCCTGGAGTGGGACTTGAACCCACAACCTTCTGACACAGAAGCGAGTGTGCTGCCCACTGAGCCATGACTGACACCAGATACCCCGCTGCTATGTTCTCTCCAACTGCGAACACTGAGGCAGGAAATTCAGTCGAGGTATTCAAAATGACGAGCGGAATAGACAGGTAAAGGTCGAGAGATTGTTTCCATTGGTGAGGAACTCGAAGACATGAGGCTGTGATCTCAAGGCAAGCGTGTGGTACAAAAAATGGGGAGATTAAGGGGAACATTTTTCACACAAAGAGTTATCAGAATGTGCAAGAGGAGTCATCAATGGTTAATCAATTACAGCACTCAATTCATGAAAGTAAGCAAATGGGATAAGTTTGGAGAGTAAATGGGACCATAAGAGGAGCCGAAATCCCGTGTAGAAAAGAAGGTTTAGGTATGCTCCTTCTCATAGAATCAGAGAATGGTTACAGCACGGAAGAAGGCCATTGGGCCCATCGAGCCCATGCTGACTCTCAGTCAGTCCCACTCCCCCGCCCTTTCCCCGTAGCCCTGCAATTGTTTTTCCTTCAGTTACTTATCCAACTCCCTTTTGAAAGCCACGATTGAGTTTGCCTCCATTACCCTCTCAGGCCGTACATTCGAGATCCTAACCACTCGCCTTTGGTTCTTCTGCCAATCACCTTAAATCTGCGTCTTCTGGTTCTCGACCCTTCTGCCAATGGGAACAGTTTCTCTCTATCTACCCTGTCCAGACCCCTCATGATTTTGAACACCTCGATCCATTCTCCTCTCAATCTTCTCAGCTCCAAGGAGAACAAATCCAGCTTCTCCAGTCCATCCACGTAACTGGAGTCCCTCATCCCGGGAATCATTCTCATATCACGCCTGTGCTAGGAATTTCAATAAGCTCGATTCTCTCATCAATTGTTTCAGAATACTATCTAATGATTGCTGCTGTCCAGTGTGTTTGTGTGTTGTCATCAGAGTGGGGTCAAGATCGTGGCCCAGGAGTGGTGCAGCATTTAACAGCAGCGGGGTCGGGGCCCAGGGGAGGAGTGAGAGAGCAGGTCTCCAGTCGTCTTGGTCAATCCTCGTCACTGGACCAAGACCTAGCTCTGTCAAGCCCGTGTGGTGGCTGGTGTGCAACGGCCACCCCACGTTAAAAAAATCCACGCACAGGCATCTTCCACCCCTTTAAGATGTGACTCATTGTAACACGTGTGAGCCCATCTTTTTTGGTGTGAAGAGTGTCACCTTCATCACGAGGGACTGCCCAGCAGGGGTCAAGATCGGCTCAATTCTGAAGCCCCTGTGTGTGAATTGCCTGCCGATGCCACTCGGCTTGAGTTCCCCAGCTGAAGGACACGGACTTGGGCGAGCTACAGGAGGGCGGCCCGTGCTCACGGATCCGTGGCCCAGGAGGAAGCTGAGCCTTGAGGAGAGGCGGGGAAGGAGGCAAGAAAGTGTCAGAGGAACGTTCAAACCGCAACGTCCTCACAAGAGGCTGGATGGGAATGTTCTCCGGGCCAGTGAGAGTCCGTCCTTTCACAACCACGCGGCGAGCAAGATGGAGCAGCATAGACCCTTCCGCCCCGCCAAAGTCACTCGCCCTCCTACTGGTCTTTCTACTACTCTCGGAGCCAGTGTGCTCAAAGAGCGCTGCGTTTTGAGGGGTCCATTTTCAACACAAGAAGCTTCAATTAGCATTGATCATCGTTAAGAAGGTCCTGATAGGAAGTGGGTGCTGGAACATCCTGGTCCAGTAGTGCTATCGATCGAACTCTATATCGCTCAGACCGCATGTCACGTCACATCCAGAACACACCGCATGTAGAAGCTCCCAACTGGGATCGTTGGCGCCAATGCTTAATGAATGGTCGGCACTGACTGATGTAGCTGCTATTGATCTATTGGTAAGTTTTGCTTTGTTGATTGCACTTGAGGTTTAGAGCAGACAACATATTGATCAGAGCCCATGTATCACCACAACAGCTGAGACTTCCAGACAACTTTGCTGGTCACTCCATCGTCCTGTTTCCCAGCTTACTGGCGGGCTGGGGAGGGGGAAGAGAGGTTGGAGGGAGCTGGAGGGGAGATAGAGAGGGGAGGGAGAGGGTGGGGAGATAGAGAGGGCATGCAGAGAGGGGAGGGAGAGGGTGGGGAAATAGAGGGGATGCAAAGGAGGGAGAGGGTGGAGGGGAGATAGAGAGGGATGAAGAAAGGGGAGGGAGGGAGAGGATGGAGGGGAGATAGATAGGGAATGGAGAGAGGGGAGGGGAGGGGAGGGAGCAGGTGGAGAGCTAGAGAGAGAGTGCAGAGAGGGGAGGGGAAGGGGAGGGAGAGGGTGGGGAGATAGAGAGGGGAGGGGAGATAGAGAGGGAGTGCAGAGAGGGGAGGGGAAGGGGAGGGAGAGGGTGGGGAGATAGAGAGAGGATGGAGAGAGGGGAGAGGAAGGAGAGTGTGGAGGGGAGATAGAGAGGGGATGGAGAGAGGGGAGAGGAAGGAGAGTGTGGAGGGGAGATAGAGAGGGTATGGAGAGGGGAGGGGAGATATAAAGGGGATGGAGAGAGCAGAGGGAGAGGGTGGGAGGGAGATAGAGAGGGGATGCAGAGAGGGGAGAGTGGAGGGGAGGGAGTGTGGAGGGAGGGAGGGGAGGGAGGGAGAGAAGGGGTGGGAGTGAAAGAGGGAAAGAGAGGGGGAAGATAGGGAGGGGAGATGGAAGGGAGGGTTAGAGGGGAGGGAGGAAGGTGATGGGGAGCTAGAAAGAGGATTGAGAGAGGGAGATAGAGAGAAAGTGGAGGGAGGGAGAGAGAGTGTGGGAGTGAGAGGGAGAGCGAGGCGGGGAGATAGGGAGGTGAGATGGAAGGAAGGGAGAGAGGGGAGGAAGGTGGAGGGGAAATAGAGAGCGGAGGTGGGGAGGGGAGAGAGAGAGGAGAGATAGGGTGGTGAAGGAGAGGGGGAGGGAGAGCAGGGAGAGATGGGGAGAAAGAGGGGAGGGGAGGAAGGGGGAGTGAGAAAAGGTGATGGGTTGGGAGAGGGGTGGAGGGGAGAGAGGGGGGTTAGGGAGGGAGAGGGTGGGAGAGAAGGGGGAGAAGGGAAGGAAGAGTGGAGGGAGAGGAAGTGGGGAATTAGAGACATTGAGGAGGAGAGAGAGGGAAGTGAGGGAGAGGGAGAGAAGGGAGGGGGAGAGCGAGAGGAGTAGGAGAAGAAGAGAAAGGAGGGAGAGAAGAGAAGGGGGTGGGAGAGAGGTTGTGAAGGGGAGGGAGAGAGGGGATGGAGAGAAGGGAGAGAAGTGAAGGGAGAGATAGGGAGGGAGAAAGAGAGGGGAGAAAAAGGGAGGGAGAACAGGGAGGGAGAGAAGATAATGAGGAGAGAGAGGAGTGAGGGGAAGAAGAGAAGGGGAGGGAGAGAAGGGTATCAGGGAGAGAGAGTCAGGGGAGAAGGGAAGGAGAGGGGGAGGAGGAGGGAGAGAGGGATGAAGAGGGAAGGAGTGGGAGAGAGGGGTGTGAGGGGGAGAGAAGGGAAGGAGGGAGGGACAAGGAGGGAGGAGGCAGGGAGAGGGATGAAGAGGGAAGGAGTGGGAGAGAGGGGTGCGAGGGGGAGAGAAGGGACGGAGGGAGGGACGAGGAGGGAGGAGGCGGGAGAGAGGGACGAGAAGGGAAGGGGTGGGAGAGAGGAGTGTGAGGGGGAGAGAAGGGACAGAGGGAGGGATGAGGAGGGAGAGAGGGATGAGAAGGGAAGGGGTGGGAGAGAGGGGCACGAGGGGAGAGAAGGGATGGAGGGAGGGATGAGGAGGGAGGAGGCGGGAGAGAGGAATGAGAAGGGAAGGGGTGTCCCTCTTGGGGCTTTGAACCAAGTGAGTGAGCGGTGATGCTTTCTGCAGCAAGCATAGGAGAGGAATGAACACACTGGAAATCTGAAGAAGGACAGACCTAGCTGGATGTCTGACAGCGAGTCCGTCAGTACGGGCAATTCGGGAGGAGACCCTTGATGAGGGGGTCAGGGTGTGGGAGCCCCTCTCTAAGCATACACCATGGGCTATAATCTCGGGGCTGGTATGAGATGTGCTCGCGCCTGCAGAGGCCGCGTAAGTTTCCTGATGCACGCCTGGGAAAAGGGCCCCGCGGGCAAAGAGTTGGGATATTTGGCCAACTGCAGCCCAGCGAATGCCCGTGAAATTCTTACGCCTGCTTTAACCAGTGTAACAGTTTAAAAAAACATAAAAATAAACTGTTAACAATCATTTATACATTAAAACACCCTGTACAATAAGGTAAGTTTATTTTAAGCCTTGTTAAAACATCTATATTTATTTTTCAAAGAATTACATTTTTGCTTTAAATATTTAATTAAATGCCATTTTAATTAATTTTAAATCGGGAAGGGATTTTGAAAATGTATTTGATGTATACATGTATTTTCTGCAGTATTCCCATTCATGCTTATGGGGTTTCCGTACATATGGAATTTCCATAAGCCCACGTGACCCCTGGGCTATTTGGGCCCCTACCCGTGGGTACCCAGAGAATTTCCATACCTCCCGGACCAGCAGGTACGCCGGCATTTTATTAGTGGACCCCAGGTACTTCCCCGCGGGAAGCCTCCGACCGCAAATTCAGGGCCTATCTTTTGTCTTGCAGATGCCCTGTTGTGCATTTCCAACATTTTCCGTCTTAAATACAACTGGGGGGAAATTTAACAGTCGAACACGAGGACAAAGTAGTATTTAAATGGTGATAGCTTGGGAAGTGTCGATGTACAGAGGGACCTGGGTGTCCTTGTACACCAGTCATTGAAAGCAAACATGCAGGTGCAGCAAGCAGTTAGGAAGGTAAATGGTACGTTGGCCTTCATTTCAAGAGGATTTGAGTACAGGAGCAAAGATGTCTTGCTACAGTTATACAGGGCCTTGGTGAGACCACACCTGGAGTATTGTGTGCAGTTTTGGTTTCCTTATTGAAGAAAGGATATACTTGCCATAGAGGGAGTGCAGCGAAGGTTCACCAGACTGATTCCTGGGATGGCAGGACTGTCGTATGAGGAGAGATTGGATCAACTGGGCCTGTATTCACTGGAGTTTAGAAGAATGAGAGGGGATCTCATTGAAAGGTATAAAATTCTGACGGGGTTGGACAGACTGGATGCGGGGAGGATGTTTCCCCTGGCTGGGAAGTCGAGAACAAAGGGTCACAGTCTCAGGATACGGGGTAGGAAATTTAGGACCGAGATGAGGAGAAATGTTTTCACTCAGAGGGTGGTGAACCTGTGGAATTCTCTACCACAGAAGGCTGTGGAGGCCAAGTCACTGAATATATTTAAGAGGGAGATCGATAGATTTCTGGACACAAAAGGCATCAAGGGGTATGGGGAAAAAGCGGGAATATGGTGTTGAGAAAGAGGATCGGCCATGATCATATTGAATGGCGGTGCAGGCTCGAAGGGTCGAATGGCCGACTACTGCTCCTATTTTCTATGTTTCTATGAACAGCTACAGAGCATCTCAAAGCTGAGCAAATACACAAGTAGGTAAGACTGCTCAGCCAGCAACAGAATTATTGGTGCTGAGGACCAGGCTTCCATTCAAATCAACCTTGCTGATGTTGAAGAGTAACAGGGAGATTCAATGGTCAGCACAAAACCTTTGCCATCTGTGGGCCTATCCGTAGGATGGGTGAATCAGATAGATTGTATCCTCAGGCTGGCAAAGAATGATGGCCTTGTGGCCAAGGCTGTGTAACAAGCTGAAGACTTGTGTTATGGGATGTTTGATGTTTGTATAGAAATAAAAACTCAAGCAAAAAGAAAAAAAAAGACTACATAACCTAACCTGACACTCCGCCTCCGTGCTGAGGGAGTGCTGCACTGTCGGAGGTGCCGTCTTTCAGATGAGTCATTAAACCGAGGCCCCTTCTTCCCACTCAGCTGGATGTGAAAGATCCTATGGCACTATCTCGGGGAATTATCCCTGGTGTATTGGCCAATATTTATCCTTCAATCACTAAAACAGATTATCTGGTCATTACCTCATTGCTGTCTGTGGAAACTTGCTTGTGCGCAACTTGGCTGCTGCATTTCCTACAGCGACTACACCTCATAAGTACTTCATTGGCTTTGGGACGACCTCTCACCTATACTACACACTGACCAAACTGACCTCTCACCTCTAGGACGCTGACTGATCGACCTCTCACTGGTGGGCGGCACTCTCGCCTCTGAGTCTGAAGGTTGTGGGTTCAAGTCCCACTCCAGGGACTTGAGCAAAACTCTAGGCTGGCACTCCCAGTGCAGTGCTGAGGAAGTGCTGCACTGTCGGAGGTGTCGTCTTTCAGATGAGACGTTAAACCGAGGCCCCGTCTGCTCTCTCAGGTGGACGTAAAATATCCCAGGGCACCATGTTGACGAAGAGCAGGGGAGATATCCTCCTTCACCTGGCCAATATTTATCCCTCAGATTATCTGGTCATTATCACATTGCTGTTAGTAGGAGCTTGCTGTGCGCAAATTGGCTCCCACATTACAACAGTGACTACACTCCAAAATTGGTTGTAAAGCACTTGGGACATCCTGAGGTCGTGAAAGGCGCTATATAAATGCAAGTCTTTCTTTATTTCACCTGCACTACACTTACACTAAGCTGAGGCATCAGGTATGATAGGTTCCAACTGGCACTGATGCCATTAACAACAGCACTAACAATAACTTGTATTTATATAGTGCCTTTAACATAGTGAAACGTTCCAAGGTGCTTTACAGGAGTATTATGAGATAAAAATTTGACACCGAGCCCCATAAGGAGAAATTAGTGCAGGTGACCAAAGAGGTATGTTTTAAGGAACGTCTTGAAGGAGGAGAGAGAGGTAGAGAGGCAGAGAGGTTTAGGAAGGGAGTTCCAGAGCTTGGGGCCCAGGCAACAGAAGGCACGGCCACCGATGGTTGAGCGATTATAATCAGGGATGCTTAGGAGGGCAGAATTAGAGGAGCGCAGATACCACGGGGGAGGTTGTGGGGCTGGAGGAGATTACAGAGATAGGGAGGGACGAGGGCCATGGAAGGATTTGAAAACAAGGATGAGAATTTTGAAATCGAGGCGTTGCTTAACTGAGAGCCAATGTAGGTCAGCGAGCACAGGGGGTGAGCGGGACATGGTGCGAGTTAGGACACGGGCTGCGGAGTTTTGGATCACCTCAAGTTTATGGAACTGTGGAATTGGATTGTATATGTATGCATTTAAACTGGGGCTTTTGGCATACACATCACTACAGAGAATCCTGTTCCTGGGACCAGGTGCAGAGGCAACTGTCAGGAAGACCCAGTCTTACATCCAGTGAGACCAGGCTGCAGTTGCCATTGACTGCGTGAGATCTGTACACTGTGGATTGGTGGCGACACATAATTAAAGTAACTAACACAATAATATTAGAAGAGCAAAACGTCCCAAGGTGTTTCACAGGAGCGATTATCAGACAAGAGGTTTGACACTGAGTTACATAAGGCGATATTACTTGACCAAATACTTGGTCAAAGGGGTAAGTTTCAAAGGCGCAAAGGGAAAAGAGGAATCATAGACTCCTAGAAGTTTACAGCACAGAAGGAGGTCATTCAGCCTATCGTGTCTGTGCTGGCCGGCAAAGAGCTACCTGGCCTAATCCCACTTTCCAGCCCTTGGTCCGTAGCCCTGTAGATTACATATCCAAGAAGAAGGTAAATGGAAGTCATGGGATCGAGTCTGGAAATGCTCACATGAATGGACACAGGGAAACTCAGGTTACACTGGTGTGACAAAGATTACGATAGATCTCTCTCCTGTATATCAAGAATGTTATGTCTGTGCACACTTTCGATGTACCAAAACTTACTTCCTGTTGTCTCTTTTCTCGTCACACTTTGGGTCAACTCCGAAATTCCTGTGTCCACATTTACAATGGAAACTGGCTATGTAAACGTGTCACGTTGTAATTGCACCCTCCCCCTTGAAGTGGCGCTGCAGCACCTCAATTTTGTCTCTCATAGCTCCTCAGCCCTGAGTGCAGAGAAATTCCCATAATCAATTTTGAAATTTTAATGACAAATAATAGTGTAAAATCAAGGTATATAAATATAAGGCCAGAATGTGTGACATTAAAATGGGGACAGAATGGGGTCTGTATGCTCTCTGGTCTAATTATTGCCCACCCTCTGACCCTGCTTCAACTGAGGACGAGATCTCGACTCCCCGCGTGAAATGTCTTGGGGGATTGCTGAATAACATCTAAATATTTAATCAAATTACAACCAAAAAGTAAGTGGCCTGATTAAGCATGAACGTTCCTGCTGCTCGTCAACTTTTCTTCATTGAAACATGTAAAATTTTGAAGGGGATTGACAGGATAGATGCTGAGAGGTTGTTTCCCCCAGGCTGTGGCACCCTAGAACCAGGGGGCACAGTCTCAGGATAAGGGCTCGGCCATTTCCGAGTGAGATGAGAAGAAAGTGTTTCACTCAGAGGGTTGGGAGTCTTTGGAATTCTCTACCCCAGAGGGCTGGGGATGCTGGTCGTTGAGTATATTCAAGGCTGAGATCAATAGGTTTTTGGTCTCTAAGAGAATCATGAGATATGGAGATCGGGCGGGAAAGTGGAGTTGAGGTCGATGATCAGCCAGGATCTTATTGAAAGGCGGAGCAGGCTCGAGGGACCGTATGGCCTACTCCTGCTTCCATTTCTTATGTTCTTATTTCGAGTGACACAAAGCCCTCCCCCTCCCCTGTGGATCTCAGCGTAGCCATTGAAATCGGTGTCTGTGATGTATGCACCTGTGAGGATGCTCACAGGTTTGTAGACTGAAAAGCCCCCTGCCAAAAAAATCCAAAAAATATATATATATAAAAAAAAGAGGGCAGTTAAAAGTGTCTGGAGTGTCCCCCAGATCGGGGGGGCTCTTGATCTGATGTTTATTTTGTTCCCCCACAAAAGAGTTGTAGACTGAAAACGCCCGATGTCGTCTGATCTTGGGAACTAAACAGAGTCAGGCCTGGTTAGTACTTGGATGGGAGACCACCTGGGTAATACCAGGTGCCGTAGCTCAACAAAAGAGTTGCCGGCCTCTCTTCCGGGCCTACATCCGGGCCAGGGTGTCCCTGGAGATGGAGCACACGGTGTCCACCGGTACGCTCGCGGCCTTCCGCGAGAGGTGGGCGCCGGAGGGACTGGAGTGCATCGTCACCCCCGGCAACCACATTTTAATTTTGATGTTTTTTTGTCTAAAGTTTCATTTGTTTATTGTGCCGGTTTTAGTGGCCCCCTCCCCTCTTTTAGCCAGGGGGCACTTTTATAATTTATGTTTTTTTAATGCCCTCAAAAAACAAAACAAAAAACAACAAGGGGACACTTGAAAAGTTTTTGGAGTGTGCCCCCCCCCCTTGAATCAGGGGGGCACTTGATTATTGTCTTCAACTGAAATAGTTGTGGAGCTGTTGAGTTGGGAGTGGCTTAGCCAGGCACGTGATGTTCACAAGACTCAATAAACCCCCAGCCAGTTGGGTTCGGGGGATCCATGACGAGACAGGTGGTTGTGAGCCTGGTGGATGAACTGGTAATGTGTCGTGTGAGTGTTAAACCTTTTGCGAATAAACCAACTTAATGGCAACGTGTTGCTACGAACTCTTCAGCAAAGAACCCATGAAGTGAATACATTACAGTGTCCTACCTTTGTGACATGATCTTGAAGGTATCGGGCAGGTAGCACTCGACGTTCTCCATCTGGAAGAGGTCGGCATCGCAGATCTTGTTGTCGGTCCGACCGTAGTTGGCGCTCTCGATCATTATGACGTCGCTCCCTGGGCACCGCAGCTCGATGGGGTATCCTTCGCAGGCCAGCTCCCGGCGCATCAGACCAAACGGCAAGGCGGCCCGGCTCAAACCTGAGGGCATGGGAAGAAAAGAGAACATAAGAAATAGGAACAGGAGAAAGACATACGGCCTACGATCATGGCTGATCGGATCATGGACTCAGCTCCACTTCCCCGCCCGCTCCCCATAACATCTTATTCCCTTATCAGTTAAGAAACTGTCTATCTCTGTCTTAAATTTATGCAATGATTCAGCTCTCTGAGGCAGCGAATTCCACAGATTTACAATCCTCTGAGAAGAAATTCCTCCTCATCTCAGTTAAAATGGGCGGCCCCTTATTCTAAGATTATGCCCCCTAGTTCTAGTCTTCCCCATCACTGGAAACATCCTCTCTGCATCCACCTTGTCGAGCACCCTCATAATACGTTTCGATAAGATCACCTCTAATTCTTCTGAATTCCAATGAGTAGAGGCCCAACCTCCTCAACCTTTCCTCATAAGTCAACCCCCTCATCTCCGGAATCAACCGAGTGAACCTTCTCTGAACTGCCTCCAAAGCAGGAAGGCCTTGAGATGTGACGCGTGGGGTGCATGGCGTGCTCGGGAGCGACGAGCAACTTCGGACCGATGGTGCCCAAAGCTCACCACCACTGGGTGGGGAAGGAGATGTTCATCACCAGCAAAGCACACAAACCGAGGCTGAACCAGACTGTCCGCAACCTTGATGTCATATTTGGCCCTGAAATGAGCTTCCGGCTACGTATCTGCAGCATAACTCAGACCGCCTATTCGCACCTCCGTAACATCGCCCGTCTCCACCCCTGCCTCAGCTCATCTGCTGCTGAAGCCCTCATCCGTGCCTTTGTTACCTCTAGACTTGACTATTCCATTGCACTCGTGGCCGGCCTCCCACATTCTACTCAACCTACATTAGAGGTGATCCAAAACTCGGCTGCCCATGTCCTAACTCACACCAAGCCCCGCTCACCCATCATCCCCTGTGCTCGCTGACCTACATTGGCTCCCACTTAAGCAGCGCCTCGATTTCAAAATTCTCATCCTTGTTTTCAAATCCCTCCATGGCCTCGCCCCTCCCTATCCCTGTAATCTCCTCCAGCCCCACAACCCCCCGAGATGTCTGCGTTCCTCTAATTCTGCCCTCCTGAGCATCCCTGACTATAATTCGCTCAACCATCGGTGGCCGTGCCTTCTGCTGCCTGGGCCCCAAGCTCTGGAACTCCCTGCCTAAACCTCTTCACCTCTCTACCTCTCTTTCCTCCTTCAAGACGCTCCTTAAAACCTACCTCTTTGACCACCTGCCCTAATTTCTCCTTATGTGGCTCGGTGTCAAATTTTAAAATCTCATAATACTCCTGTGAGAAGCGCCTTAGAACGTTTCACTACGTTAAAGGCGCTATATAAATATACGTTGTTGTTGTTGTTGAGAGGTGATGTGATTGATGATTTTAGGATGCTAAAGGGATTAGATAATATAGACCATGATGAACTGTTTCACCTCGACCAGTGTAACGTATTCACCTGTGAAGATGCTTATAGGTCAGGAAGCATTGGGCCTCTGCCGCGGCCTTGAGTCTCCTGCTTAGGGAGGGCGGTCAGGTGTTGGTGTGCGTCAGCACCCAGCTCGCGACTTTCTGTCTTCAGACCCTGCAGAGATACCTGTACGTCGAGCCCCCTCCTAGATGGTGTGCGCTGGCGACGCATTTCTTCCGCCAGCAGCACAGCCTCAATTACGACACGCAGCTCCTGTTTGTAAACCTGCGGGGGCTGCCTGTCTTTTACCAGGAACTCATCAGGGTTTGGAACAGAGTCGCCACCAAGTGCAGTTCTCCACCGTCTGGAGTGGCGGCTGTCCTTCGGGAGCCACTGCTCAGGAATCCCTACCTCCACCGAGCGCGGTTTTAGGTGGCAGGCGGATGAGAGGGCTGTGTTTGGCAAGGTGACCAGGGTTAGGGACCTGCTCGATGGCGGAGGAGCGGGCTGGATGGCGCCAGACGAGCTGGCACAGCGCCTCTCCTGGGCCGACGTCCGCCGCGCGGCCGATGCCATCGAGTCGCTAAAAACAGCTGTGGGCCCTGACTCCGCTAGGTGTGTCGAGGAGGCTCAAGCACGTGGGGAGATCCCGTCCGAACTGACCCCCGTCCGGATGGAATTCCTCATCGGCGCCAAGCCCGAAATCTCCCTCGGGAGCCGGCGCCTCACAACTTGAGCCTCCTCGGGGAAATCCCCTCCGTGCCTTTCAGTTCTGCGCGGAGAGGTTTCCTGTACGGGCTGCTCCTGCACACTCTCCACCTTGCCATCCTCGTCTGCCGTCCGGACACGCCATGGCGCAACCTTTTGTCATCCGGAGGAGGCGGGGGTCCCCAATGGAGTGCTCACTAAGCGGGAGTCCTCCCTTTATTTATTGGGGACTTGACCTGGAGGGTGTTGCACAGAGCAGTCCCGTGCAATCGGTTTTTAAGTCGGTTCACGGACTCCCAGGCCGCCTGTAATTTCTGCGGTCAAGAGGACCATTTGTTCCACATTTATGTTCAATGTGCGAGGTTGCAGCCCCTCTTCCAATACTTGAAGGAGCTGCTCCTCAAATTCTGGTTGCACTTCAGTCCCACGCTCCTGATCTTGGGCACCCTGTGCGGAGGGGAGCGGGCAGGTTGGAAGGCCTCCACGTGGGCCTGCTCCTGGGCATGGCCAAGGGGGCCTTCAACCGGTCCAGGCAGTGGGCGGTCGAGGGGGTCGTTCAGCCCGACTGCCTGCCTCTCTTCCGCGGTTACATCCGAGCCAGGGTGTCCCTGGAGATGGAGCACGCGGTGTCCACCGGTACGCTCGCGGCCTTCCGCAAGAGGTGGGCGCCGGAGGGACTGGAGTGCATCATCACCCCCGGCAACCAAATTTTAATTTGACTGTTTATTGTTAAAAAGTTTCTTTGAGTAATTTGTTGGTTTTAGTGCCCCTTTTAATCAAGGGGCACCTGATTTATTGTTTTGCACTAAAATAGTTGTAGAGCTGTTGAGTTGGGAGTGGCTTAGCCAGTCACATGATATTTACAAGACTCAATAAACCCCCAGCCAGTTGGGTTCGGGGGATCCACGATGAGGTATGCAGTTGTGAGCCTGGTGGATGAACTGGTAATGTGTAATGTGATTGTTAAACCTTTGCTAATAAACCAACTAGTTCTTAATAGTGATGTGTTGCTATGAATTCTTAGGCAAAGAGCCCATAAAGCAAATATATTATTGCCAGAACAGTGGAACCAGAGTACACAGCCTGCGCTCGAAGGGGGCAAATTTGAAACAAATCTGCAGATACAATATTTCAACGAGCGTGTGGTCACTCTATGGAGCAGGCTGCCCAACAAGCAGTTAGTATTGATTCAATCAAAGGCAAATTAGAAAAAGTTCTTTCAGAAAATAGTATTTTGGGACACAGTATATGAGTCATGGGAGACATGACGTGTGTAAATGTACCGTGACTGGGCGGAACAGGTGACTTTGGACCTACGATTCAGTGCTGGAAACGCTGTGTAAATTCATCACTTCAGGAGAGCCCAAAGCGCTTTACAGCCAGTGAAATACGATTGAAGTGTAGTCACTGTTGTAATATGGGAAATACGGCAGCCAATTTGCGCACAGCAAGCTCCCACAAAACAGCATCATATCATCGGCGGCCCCTCGAACGAGGATGACTTGCTTCCACACGAGTTCACGGATGTTCCAATGAAGGACCCGATGTTCCAATTGAGGGGGTGGAAGATGCCTGTGCGTGGATTTTTTTAACGTGGGGTGACCGTTGCACATCAGCCACCACACGGGCTTGACAGAGCTAGGTCTTGGTCCAGTGGCAAAGGGACAACTGGAGACCTGCTCTGCTGACAAACAGCAATGTGATAATGACCAGATAATCTGTTTTAGTGATGTTGGCTGAGGGATACATATTTTACCCAGGACACCGGGTAACTCCCCTGCTCTTTAAATCATGTCATGGGATATCTTTTACACCAACTTGAGAGGGCAGACAGGGTTAAACGTCTCCATCCAAAAGACAGTGCGGCACTCCCTCAGTGCTGCATTGTGAGTGTCAGCCTGGCTTTCGTGCTCAGGTCCCTGGAGTGGGACTTGAACCCACAATCTTCCAACTCAGAGGCGAGAGTGCTGCCCACTGAGCCACGGCTAACACTAACAGGATGGAGGAAAATGAGAGGAGAGTCGGGGAACAGGGGACAGTGAGGGAGGGAGGGGGGGGAGGTGATGAGAATATGGGGGTGCAGAGCCTCGAGGTGGTCTGTCAGGGGATCGTGTTAAGACGAGGGTACAAATTATAAGGAGTACAATGAAGCCACAGTGAAATTACAGTTTGTATTATTTGCGAGGAGGATTATTGAGACTGGGTTTTGGTTCTGAAAGACTTCAGCAAATGTAGCCTCCAAAACCTCTTAGCTTTACCATGGAATCATAGAAATTTACAGCACAGAAGGAGGCCATTTCGGCCCGTCGTGTCCACGCCGACAAAGAGCTACCCAGCCTAATCCCACTTTCCAGCTCTCGGTCTGTAGCCCTGTAGGTTACGGCACTTCAGGTGCACGTCCAAGTGCTTTTTAAATGTGGTGAGGGTTTCTGCCTCTACAACCCTTTCAGGCAGTGAGTTCCAGACCCCCACCACCCTCTGGGTGAGAAAAGTTCTCCTCAACTCCCCTATAAACCTCCTACCAATTAATTAAATTCATGCCCCCTTCCCCTGGTTATTGACCCCTCTGCTAAGGGAAATAGGTCTGTCCTATCCACTCGATCTAGGCCCCTCATAATCGCTGGAGACATTCCACCAACGATGTCTCCTCAAGATCCTGCAAATCCCCTGGGAGGACAGACGAACCAACATTAGCGTCCTCGACCAGGCCAACATCCCCAGCATTGAAGCACTGACCACACTCGACCAGCTCCGCTGGGCGGGCCACATTGTCCGCATGCCTGACACAAGACTCCAAAAGCAAGCGCTCCACTCGGAACTCCTACACGGCAAGTGAGCCCCAGGTGGGCAGAGGAAACGGTTCCAGGACACCTTCAAAGCCTCCTTGATAAAATGCAACATCCCCACCGACACCTGGGAGTCCCCGGCCAAAGACCGCCCTAAGTGGAGGAAGTGCATCCGGGAGGGCGCTGAGCACCTCGAGTCTCATCGCCGAGAGCATGCAGAAAGCAAGCGCAGGCAGCGGAAGGAGCCTGCGGCAAACCAGTCCCACCCTCCCTTTCCTTCAGCCACTGTCTGTCCCACCTGTGACAGAGACTGTAATTCCCGTATTGGACTGTTCAGTCACCTGAGAACTCACTTTTAGAGTGGAAGCAAGTCTTTCTCAATTTCGAAGGACTGCCTATGATGATGACACCTCAATGAAGTCTCTCCTTTAGTGACCATTGTGAGTGCAAAAACAGTCCTGGGCCTGAGGTGTCAGGAAGTAGGAGCCACTTGGAAGCAGAGAAAGCGAGGCCTTATCCTGCCCTGAACCATGAGGCAGCAGCTCTCTGATTACCACATCCAGTCCCTCAGAGACTGAGTGCTCAATCGTTGGCGCACAGGATGTGTCTCAGGAGCAGTTCTTTTTCACGAACGGTCAGGCCACGTGAAAATGAGAAATAAAAGTGTTTTGGAGATACTGGCAGGTTCAATAAATCAGGCAGAGAGTGGAAATATTTACAATCTGAGGGCTGAGCGGACGCTGATGAATTGCAATGAGGAAACAACACTTCAGACGGGCCCGAGGGGCAAGCCTCCAGACTGTTAGGCCCCAGGCAATCTGTAAACAGGCCTCGGATAAGCTGCGGCCGACCATAGCCCAGTTTCAGACAACCCACAGACATGCCTCAGCTAGGCCCAGACAGGCCAAAGCAAGCCTGAGTAAGTTTGCCACCCTTCCAAGTCAAGGTGGGGGAGGGGGAAAGGGGGCGGGGCTACCAGTCTGGCCCTTGCTTGGGACCTTCCTGGGATGCAATTATACAGGGCCCCGGTGAGACCGCACCTGGAGTATTGTGTGCAGTTTTGGTTTCCTTACCTAAGAAAGGCTACACTTGCCATAGAGGGAGTGCAGCGAAGGTTCACCAGACTGATTCCTGGGATGGCAGGACTGTCGTACGAGGAGAGATTGGGTCGACTGGGCCTGTATTCACTACTGTTTAGAAGAATGAGAGGGGATCGCATTGAAAGGTATAAAATTCTGACGGGGTTGGATAGACTGGATGCGGGGAGGATGTTTCCCCTGGCTGGGAAGTCTAGAACAAGGGGTCACAGTCTCAGGACACGGGATAGGAAATTTAGGACCGAGATGAGGAGAAATGGTGAACCTGTGGAATTCTCTACCACAGAAGGCTGTGGAGGCCAAGTCACTGAATATATTTAAGAGGGAGATAGATAGATTTCTAGGAACAAATGGCATCAAGGGGTATGTGGAAAAAGCGGGAATATGGTGTTGAGATAGAGGATCAGCCATGATCATATTGAATGGTGGTGCAGACTCGAGGGGCCGAATGGCCTACTACTGCTCCTATTTTCTATGTTTCTATTTATCTATGTTTCTTTAGTCCTATTCATCAGAATCGGTTCAGCTCTCAGATTGTGAAGTATCGGAACAGATTTTTTTTCAAATGGAGAGTAATTTTTTTGTTCCTTTGTGGAAGGGTCTGTCGATGCCTCGCTGCCCTTTGCAAATAACTGGACTTTTCCAAACAACCTTAGATTAAACAACTTAAAGAAAGCAGCACTCTCGTCATGCCAGAAATCCATTGCCATTTCTCAGCACCTCCATTTTATGAATCGACTTGCTGATCCCGCCTCTGTGGATTAAGTGCTTGAATCGCGGGCTGCGAAAAATAACGTCATTGGCTATTCTCCATGTGTGCACTGAGGGTTGTCGACACAGCTACAAGGGACATTCCTCAATTCAGGTTAAACACCTCCACCTTCCATTACTTCAACCTCTCTAAATCTCTGCTGCCCGCATACTATTGAACAGCAGGGCCGTGATTTCAGCTGCTGAGACGTATACGATTATGAGGGGGTTTGACAAGGTGGCTGCAGTGAGGATGTTTCCACTGATGGGGGAGACTAGAATTAGGGGGCACGATCTTAGAATAAGGGGCCGTCCATTTAAAACTGAGATGAGGAGGAATTTCTTCTCTCAGAGGGTTGGAAGTCTGTGGAATTCCCTGCCTCAGAGAGCTGTGGAAGCTGGGACATTGAATAAATTTAAGACAGACATAGACAGTTTCTTAAACGATAAGGGGATAAGGGGTTATGGGAAGCAGGTTGGGAAGTGGAGCTGAGTCCATGATCGGATCAGCCATGATCATATTAAATGGTGGAGCAGGCTCGAGGGGCCGTATGGCCGACTCCTGCTCCTATTTCTTATCCGGTGTGGCCGGGATCGGTGGCGGGTCCCGACCTCGCTGCTACCACTCTGTAGAAGTGATCTTCCATTGATTGGGCCTGTTCAGCCCGCCCAGTGAGGTTCCCGGCCAATTAAAAGGAAGCGGGTCTGATGACGTCACTTGATGACGCCAAGTGTCGGGTCTGCTCAGCACTGGTACACCCAACAGTCAGGACAGGCGCTTGGTCAGCGGGTCGACAGCGGGGTCCCGCCCCCAGTCCTGCCTACTGAACACCGGCGAAATCGCAGCCCAGGTATTGGCTCCATGGTTGCACTGTCCTCTCTGAGATAGAAGGTTGCGGGTTCAAGACCCACTCAATTCAAGTTATCACAGGTTACTCAAATTCTGCCCTCTTGAGTATCCCTGATTATAATCGCTCAACCATCGGTGACTGTGCCTTCAGCTGCCTGGGCCCTAAGCTCTGGAACTCCCTCCTTAAACCTCTCTGCCTCTCTACCTCCTTTTCCTCATTTAAGACACTCCTTAAAACCTACCTCTTTGACCAAACTTTTGGTCACTTGTGCTAATTTCTACTTGTGTGGCTCGGTGTCAAATTTATATCACATAATATTCCTGTGAAGTATCTTGGGACATTGTTATATATGCAGACTATAGATATACTCTCTGTGTAGTCACTGTATGGTTGCATGAGATGGAGATTTGTTACCTGATGTATTATCAATAAGGTTTACACTATGCTGGCACCACTAGAGGGTGCAATTGGTGGAGACCGGGGTTGCCTGCCCTGGTAGCAGGGGCTGTATAAATGGGAAGCCACCGTGCGGCTGCCTCACTCTTGAGTTACGAATAAAGGACCAAGGTCACTACAGTTTGAGTACAACACATTGCCTCGTGGAGTCATTCATAGGTACATTACAGACATAACAGACGTTTCACTACGTTAAAGGCGGTATATAAGTACAAGTTGTTGTTGTTGTTACATAGACTATGCTTGTGTCCCCTCGAGTATAGAAGATTAAGAGGTGATTTAATTGAGGTGTTTAAGACGATGAAAGATTTTGACAGGGTAGGTTGAGAGAAACTATTTCCTCTGGTGGGGGGAGTCCAGAACAAGGGGACATTATCTTAAAATTAGAGTCAGGCCGTTCAGGGGTGATGTCAGGAAGCACTTCTTCACACAAAGGGTGGTGGGAATCTGGAACTCTCTCCCCCAAGAAAGTTACTGAGGCTCCAGGGGTCAATTGAAAATGTCAAAACTGAGAGGGATAAATTTATGTTGGGCAAGGGTATTAAGGGATATGGAACCAAGATGGAATTAAGATACAGATCAGCCATGATCTAACTGAGTGGTAGAACAGGCTCGAGAGTCTGAATGTCCTCCTATTCCTATATTCCTGTAACAAAAGCAAAATACTGCGAGGCTGAATATCTGAAATATAAATGGCCAAGGCTGGAAATACTCAGCGGGTCAGGAAGCGTCTGTGGAGCGAGAATCAGAGTCGAACTGACACAGATGCTGCCTGACCTGCTGAATACTTCCAGCATTCTCTGTTTTATAACCTATATTCCTAAGTTCCACTGCATAGACTCCAGCCCTACAATCTAGGCTGACACTCCGGCAGTGGCAAGGGAGTGCTGCACTGCCGGAGGTGCTGTCATTCAGATGAGACGTTAAACCGAGGCCCCGTCTGCTCTCTCAGGGGGATGAGAAAAATCCCATGGCGCTATTTCGAAGAAGAGCAGGGGAGCTGTCACAGCTCACTGAATCCGATCGGCCGGGGAATTCTCTCAGAGCTGCGGCTGGCTGTGTTGCTGAATGGCCCATTTCCACACGGCCTCAGGCAGTGTCACGGCGGCAGAGCGGGAACAGCTCCGCGATAATTCCCGGCCATT
The DNA here is from genome assembly GCF_044704955.1 of Pristiophorus japonicus. Classification (NCBI taxonomy): domain Eukaryota; kingdom Metazoa; phylum Chordata; class Chondrichthyes; family Pristiophoridae; genus Pristiophorus; species Pristiophorus japonicus. The sequence goes on along the minus strand of NC_092000.1, from coordinate 25,323,668 downwards.
ACCTGTGCTGTTTTTTGGGATCTTGCTATACACGGCTGCGACTGCGTCTCCTTGCATCACAACAGCAACTACACTTCAAAAAGCACTCCATTGGCTGTACAGTGCTTTTGGGGCGTCCTGAGCTGGTGAAAGGCGCTCGGTAAGTGTAAATTCTTTCGCTCTTTCTATGGTGGGATTCCTCAGTGAAAATGCCCACTCACGTGATATCTGGAGCAAAGCACTTCCCTGTCCCTCTACTCTCATCTCCTGGTGCATTTGATAGCAACTGTGCTCGCTGACCGACATTGGCTCCCAGTTAAGCAACGCCTCGATTTCAAAATTTTCATCCCAGTTTTCAAATCCCTCCATGGGCCTCGCCCCTCCCTATCTCTGGAATCTCCTTCATTCATTGCCACAACCTCCCGAGTTGTCTGTACTCCTCCAATTCTGCCCTCTTGAGCATCCCTATTGGTGGCCGTGTCTTCAGCTGCCGAGGCCCTAAGCTCTGGAACTCCCTCCCTAAATCTCTCCACCTCTCTACTCTCTTTCCTCCGCCTTTCAGATGAGACGTTAAACCGAGGCCCCGTCTGCTCTCTCAGGTGGACGTAAAAGATCCCACGGCACTATTTTGAAGAAGAGCAGGGGAGTTATCCCCGGTGTCCTGGGCCAATACTTATCACTCAATCAACATCACAAAAACAGTTTATCTGGTCATTATCACGTTGCTGGTTGTGGGAGCAAATTGGCTGACGCGTTTCTCACATTATAACAGTGACTACACTCCAAAAGGTTGTAAAGCGCTTTCAGATATCTGGCAGTCGTGAAATAAATGCAAGTCTGTCGTTCCTCCTTCAAGATGCTGCTTAAAACCTACCTCTTGACCAAGCTTTTGGTCACATAGAAACATAGAAATTTACAGCGCAGAAGGAGGCCATTTCGGCCCATTGTGTCCGCGCCGGCCGACAAAGAGCCGCACGGCCCTTGGTCAGCAGCCCTGAAGGTGACATATAAACTGATGAACAATGAACAAGGGCGGACATGTCAAGAGCACCCGGCTCAACCAGTCCGCTCCACACAACTGCGATACCCCATGTATCGCAACATTTTACACACCCTACCCAGAGCCATGTGATCTCCTGGGAGAGGCGACAAACCAGATAAAAAACCCAGGCCAATTGGGGAAAAACGTCTTAATCATACTCCCTATATTCAAATCTAGATCATTGTTGTATACCACAAAAAGCAAGGGACCCAGTATTGAGCCCCGCGGAACCCCACTGGAAACATCCTTCCAGTCACAAAAACATCCATCAATCATTACCCTTTGCTTCCTACCTCTAAGCCAATTTTGGATCCAACTTGCCACTTTGCCCTGGATCCCATGGGCTTTTACCTTCGTGACCAGTCTGCCATGTGAGACCTTATCAAAACCTTTGCTGAAGTCCATATACACTACATCGTACGCACTACCCTCATCGACCCTCCGGCACCATGCCTGAATCCAAAGAGGACTGGAAAATGATGGTCAAGGCCTCTGCTATTTCCTTTTTTGCTTCGCTCAACAGCCTGGGGTGCATTTCATCCGGGCCTGGGGACTTATCCACTTTCAAAGCCGCTAAACCATTTAATACCTCCTCCATCACTATGTTTATTTCATCCCAAATTTCACACTCCTCCTCAATAGCAGTGTCTGCAGTACCCCTTTCCTCTGAAAACAGACGCAAAGTATTCATTGAAGAAGCACACCCACATCTTCCGCCGCCACACACAGATTACGCACATGGTCTCTAATCGGCCTTACTCTTTCTTTAGTTATCCTCTTTTAATATATTTGTAGAACATCTTAGGGTTTTCCTTAATTCTACTTGCCAAGAATTTTTCATGCTCTCTCTTAGCATTCCTAATATCCTTTTTAATTTTACCTCTGAACTTTCTATATTCCTCCAGAGATTCTGCAGTATTTAGCTGTCGGTATATGACATAAGTGTCCCTTTTTTCCTTTATCCTCCCTTGTAAGTCCCCAGACATCCAGGGGGCTCTTGAATTGTTATTCCCACCCTTTTTCTTTAAATCACCTGCGTTAATTTCTACTTATGCGGCTCGGTGTCAAATCTTTTATCTCATAATACTCCTGTGAAGCGCCTTCTGGTGTTTCACTATGTTAAAGGTGCTATATAAATTCAAGTTGTTGTTGTTGTTAATATACCACAATGTTACTTTGCTCAGATGGTAACACACTCCCCCACCTCTGAGTAAGGACTCTGAGAAAGACTTGTTATATAGCATCTTTCACAACCTCAGCACATCCCAAAGCGTTTTACAGCCAATGAAGTACTTTTGGAGTGTAGTCACTGTTGCAATGTAGGAAATGCGGCAGCCAATTTGTGCACAGCAAGCTCCCACACACAGCAACATGACAATGACCAGATCATCTGTTTTTGCGATGTTGGTTGCGGGACAAATATTGGCCCCCGGATACCAGGGGAGAAATCCCCTGCTCTTCTTTCAAATAGTGCCACGGGATCTTTGATTTAAACCTGAGAGAGCAGACAGGGTTCGGTTTAACATCTCAGCCGAAAGGCAGCCCCTCCGAAAATGCAGCACTCCCTCAGTACTGCCCCTCCGACGTTGCAGCATTCCCTCAGTACCGACCCTCCGACAATGTAGCGCTCCCTCAGTACTGCCTCTCCCACAGTTCAGCACTCCCTCAGCACTGCCCTCCAACAGTGCAGCGCTCCCTCAGTACTGCCCCTCCCACAATGCGGCACTCCCTCAGTACTGCCCCTCCGACATTGCAGCACTCCCTCAGTACTGCCCCTCCGGTAGTACAGCGCTCCCTCAGTACTGCCCCTCCGACAGTGCGGCGCTCCCTCAGTACTGCCCCTCCGACAGTGCGGCGCTCCCTCAGTACTGCCCCTCCGACAGTGTGGCACTCCCTCAGGACTGCCCCTCCGACAGTGCAGCACTCCCTCAGTACTGCCCCTCCGACAGTGCGGCGCTCCCTCAGGACTGCCCCTCCGACAGTGCGGCGCTCCCTCAGTACTGCCCCTCCGACAGTGTAGCACTCCCTCAGGACTGCCCCTCCGACAGTGTAGCACTCCCTCAGTACTGCCCCTCCGACAGTGTAGCACTCCCTCAGGACTGCCCCTCCGACAGTGCGGCGCTCCCTCAGGACTGCACTGGGAGTATCAACCCAGATTATGACTGGGGGCATAAAAGAAGGCGGATACTTGAGCACGCTGCGGGTACGAGTGCTGCATTGTGTGATGTGCTGTGACAACATTCCACCGGCACCAGTGCTGTTTGCCGTATCGCAATGTGTTTCCCGATAGCACATGGATCAAAGCTTCGAAAAGTATTCATTGGATGTGAATTGGGTTGCGAGATTTCTGCGAGTTGAATAAGAGACGGCAATGGACCGATAACCCGACAGGATGTATAAAGAATGTGTGATGCGCTCCACCAGATATCCATTCAGGAGGTGAAGGCAAAAATCCTCCACTGTGTAAAAGCAAATCAGTCCTTTAGTCTCCCTTTCTCCCTCACTGACAACAGGGCTGTCAAAAGTAAGCAGCACTACACAGCACCAACCCATGCAGCTCCCCGGCAGGACACACTGCAGAGTCAACAGCAGAGTGCGTTGCACTGCTTGGTACAATATTAAGCATAGTGCAGCACCGAACTTCAACCTACCCACATCCTCACTCTCTGATATACCCCCCACCTCTCACTGTAACACTCTGATATACCCCACACCCTCACTCTCTGATATACCCCCCACCTCTCACTGTAACACTCTGATATACTCCACACCCCTCACTGTAACACTCTGATATACCCCACACCCCTCACTCTCTGATATACCCCCCACCTCTCACTGTAACACTCTGATATACCCCACACCCTTCACTCTCTGATATACCCCCCACCTCTCACTGTAACACTCTGATATACCCCACACCCCTCACTCTCTGATATACCCCCCACCTCTCACTGTAACACTCTGATATACCCCACACCCCTCACTCTCTGATATACCCCCCACCTCTCACTGTAACACTCTGATATACTCCACACCCCTCACTGTAACACTCTGATATACCCCACACCCCTCACTCTCTGATATACCCCCCACCTCTCACTGTAACACTCTGATATACCCCACACCCTCACTCTCTGATATACCCCCCACCTCTCACTGTAACACTCTGATATACCCCACACCCCTCACTCTCTGATATACCCCCCACCTCTCACTGTAACACTCTGATATACTCCACACCCCTCACTGTAACACTCTGATATACCCCACACCCCTCACTCTCTGATATACCCCCCACCTCTCACTGTAACACTCTGATATACCCCACACCCTCACTCTCTGATATACCCCCCACCTCTCACTGTAACACTCTGATATACCCCACACCCTCACTCTCTGATATACCCCCACCTCTCACTGTAACACTCTGATATACTCCACACCCCTTACTGTAACACTGATATACCCCACACCTCTCACTGTAACACTCTCTGATATACCCCATACCCCTTACTGTAACACTGATATACCCCACACCCCTCACTGTAACACTCTCTGATATACCCCATACCCCTTACTGTAACACTGATATACCCCTCACTGTAACACTCCCAAAGGCTGATGTTTGAGATTTCTGTAGATTCTGGACTGTGAGATTTGCTGGCCTGATTCCTGGCTCTGATCTCACCCTTATACCCACTCCCTTTCTACACTGTGCTGTGCTAAATCTTATTTGCATTGACATTTTTATCCAGTGTTTGAGGACGAGCTGTACCACCGTCTCTCCGCTAGCCAAATGTGCTAATTAACGTCGTCTGCTGATGAAAGGGAGGAGTGAGGCGAGAATCGGGGGGGCGGTGGGGGGCGGAGAGGGGGGCTTCGACTGAATCTTTTGTCACTAAAATAAACCCGCACTGAACCTTCCCGTTCACTCAGTGAACGGAGAAAAGCCACGATTCCAGCGCTTCAATCGGAGGCTCCCTCAGATAATACTCGCAGCGTTGCAAATCGGGAGGCACAGAGTACGCAGAACTTCCCAATAGAATAGCCACAGACCATGTGGCCTGCCCAACAGAGCTGATCGAGTGTGGTCAGTACTTCAATACTGGGGATGTTAGCCTGGACGAGAACACTGATGTTGGTGTGTCTGTCCTCCCAGGGGATTTGCAGGATCTTGCGGAGACATCGTTGGTGATATTTCTCCAACGACCGAGCAATATCATTATAACACCCTAACCTACAAGACCACACAAACCAAGACTGGATCCTGGTTGTAGCAAGTTAATGGACCGTAGCGTGTATGATTGTGCCATGACTGTACGCAGTACTCCAGGTGTGGCCTCACCAATACCCTGTACAGTTGTAGCAGGACTTCTCTGCTTTTATACTCTATCCCCCCTTGCAATAAAGGCCAACATTCCATTGGCCTTCCTGATTACTTGCTGTACCTGCATACTAACTCTTTGTGTTTCATGCACAAGGACCCCCAGGTCCCTCCGTACTGCAGCACTTTGCAATTTTTCTCCATTTAAATTATAATTTGCTTTTCTATTTTTCCTGCCAAAGTGGATGACCTCACATTTTCCCACATTATTCTCCATCTGCCAAGTTTTTGCCCGCTCACTTAGCCTGTCTATATCCCTTTGCAGATTTTTTGAGTCCTCACAATTTGCTTTCCCATCCATCTTTGCAACATTTCGGTTAAGCGGAGAGACTGGAGAAGCTGGGGTTGTTCTCCTTGGAGCAGAGAAGGTTAAGGGGAGATTTAATGGAGGTGCTCAAGATTATGAGGGGGTTTTGATAGAATAAATAAGGAGGTACTTGCGGGAGGGTTGGCTGAAGGACTCAGATTTAAGATAACTGGCAAAAGAACCAGATGGGAGACGAGGAGAATTTTTTTCTACACAAACCAGTTATGATCTGGAACGCGTTGCCTGAAAGGCCGGTGGAAGCAGATTCAATAGTAATTTTCAAAAAGCGAATTGGATAAATACTTGAGAAGGATAAATTTTCAGGTCTTTGTGCTGTCTGATTCTATGAATATAGCCTGCATCAGACCGAGACTCAGGCTATAACCAGCATTCATTTGAAATGAAACAGGCAAATTACTGATGTAACTGATTTCAAAATGTCCAAACAGCAAGGGTACTTCCCCTGCTCTCTATACCATTCACTCTCTATATCTGTAAACGTGGTTACTCCCCTCTTACAGGGTGAGATGCTACAACGGAGGTTGCATCTCCTTGTATCTGAGCAACTGGTCAGCTAACAGCTGGTAGCCCAGTCCACAAAAAATACTGGGCCTGTATTCACTAGAGTTTAGAAGACCCCAGGTACTTCCCCACGGGAAGCCTCCGACCGCAAATTCAGGGCCTATCTTTTGTCTTGCAGATGCCCTATTGTGCATTTCCAACATTTTCCGTCTTAAATACTACTGGGGGGAAATTTAACAGTCGAACACGAGGACAAAGTATTATTTAAATGGTGATGGCTTGGGAAGTGTCGATGTACAGAGGGACCTGGGTGTCCTTGTACACCAGTCATTGAAAGCAAACATGCAGGTGCAGCAAGCAGTTAGGAAGGCAAATGGTACGTTGGCCTTCATTGCAAGAGGATTTGAGTACAGGAGCAAGGATGTCTTGCTACAGTTATACAGGGCCTTGGTGAGACTGCACCTGGAGTATTGTGTGCAGTTTTGGTCTCCTTATCGAAGAAAGGATATACTTGCCATAGAGGGAGTGCAGCGAAGGTTCACCAGACTGATTCCTGGGGTGGCTGGACTGTCGTATGAGGAGAGATTGGGTGGATTGGGCCTGTATTCACTGGAGTTTAGAAGAATGAGAGGGGATCTCATTGAAACGTATAAAATTCTGACGGGGTTGGATAGACTGGATGTGGGGAGGATGTTTCCCCTGGCTGGGAAGTCTAGAACAAGGGGTCACAGTCTCAGGATACGGGGTAGGAAATTTAGGACTGAGACGAGGAGAAATTTCTTCACTCAGAGGGTGGTGAACCTGTGGAATTCTCTACCACAGAAGGCTGTGGAGGCCAAGTCACTGAATATATTTAAGAGGGAGATAGATAGATTTCTAGAAACAAAAGCTATCAAAGGGTATGGGGAAAAAGCGGGAATATGGTGTTGAGATAGAGGATCAGCCATGATCATATTAAATGGCGGTGCAGGCTCGAGGGGCCGAATGGCCTACTCCTGCTCCTATTTTCTATGTTTCTATGCTTCTATGTTATATAGCGCCTTTCACGACCACCGGATGTCCCAAAGCGCTTTACAGCCAATGAAGTACTTTTTTGGAGTGCAGTCACTGTTGTAATGTGGGAAACGCGGCAGCCAATTTACGCACAGCAAGCTCCCACAAACAGCAACGTGATGTCAACAATGCACAATCACAAGCCCACAATCAGAGGCTCCGGTCGAAAGTGGGGTATAAACTCTTGTGGGACATGAACTTGTTGGGCTTCATGGGCCTGTTGCTGTGCTGTAAATACCACGTGAGAATCATGTCCCTGTCCTGGTCACATAGCCGACCCACAGCCTCTTGCCCCAAAATGACCTGCAAGATGTCACTCACTTTGAGTGCTTGTCCCAATGACCTTGCACAAACTTTCCCTCTAACCTGTGTGGCGCACAGCCCGGAACCGGCTTTCCAAACGTGAAAATCCGCGCACGTGTGAAACGTTGAACGGGCCGCAGCGCCCGATAAATGGACCGCGCGCCCAGAAAACACAACGAGGGGGAACATTGCTTGCAACTGCTGGACCGTGGCGCATTACCCAGCCTGCGGTGAACTACAACAACAACTTGCATTCATAGAGCACCTTCAGCGTAGTGAAAGGTCCCAAGGCGCTTCACAAGGAGCGTTAGCAACCAGATTTCAACACCGAGCCGCGTACATTAGGAAAGGGATCAGGTTTTAAGGAGCGTGTTGTAGGAGGAAAGAGAGGTAGAGAGACGGAGAGGTTTAGGGAAGGAGTTCCAGAGCTTGGGGCCCAGGCAACAGAAGGCATGGCCACCGATGGTGGAGCATTTAAAATCGGGGATGCTCAAGAGGCCAGAATTGGAGGAGCGCAGACACCTCGGGGCGTTGGAGGGCTGAAGGAGATGACAGAGATAGGGAGGGGGCGAGGTCATGGAGAGATTTGAAAACAAGGATAAGAATTAGAAAATCAAGGTGCTGCCTCAAGATTGCTACTGATGGTACAGCATTGAACAGACATTGACATATTAACGCCCTCTTTTTTTGGACAGGAACCAACCACAGATGCATGTTCACGCCATACCAGCCCATAAGTGTCAGCTGTGGCTCAGTGGGCAGCACACTCGCCTCTGAGTCAGAAGGCCTTGGGTTGAAGTCCCACTCCAGGAACTTGAGCACATAAATCTAGGCTGACACTCGCAGTGCTGAGGGAATGCTGCACTGTCGGTAAGTACTGTAAAGCATTATATAAATGTAGGTCTTTCTTTCTTTCTAACCCTATGCTGGTCAAGATCAGCAAAGGAATCCAATAAAATATGAGGCAGGAGAGTATTGCAGGCAGGGTAATGTGAAGTATGGTTTGACATGGAATTGCTGGATAGGAAATGGTATATTTTGATGTGGTATGGTAAGGTATAAACACATAAAAACATAAGAATTAGGAGTAGGCCACTCGGCCCCTCGAGCCTGCCCCGCCATTCAATGAGATCATGGCTGATCTTCTACCTCAACTTCACTTTCCTGCACTGTCCCCATATCCCTTGATTCCCTTAATATTCAAAAATCTATCGATCTCCGTTTTGAATATACTCTAAAGATTCACCACCCTCTGAGTGAAGAAGTTTCTCTTCATCTCAGCCCTAAATGGCCGACCCCTTATTCTGAGACTGTGTGACCCCTGGTTCTAGACTCCCCAGCCAGAGGAAACATCCTCCCTGCATCTACCCTGTCAAGCCCTGTAAGAATTGTGTATGTTTCAATGAGATCACCTCTCATTCTTCTAAGCCATATACAATATCGGCCTAGTCTGCTCAATAGCTCCTCATAGGTGCGTCGCGGCCCTGGACACCGTGGACCACTTCCCATATCTCAGGATCCTCCTATCAACAAGAGCAGGCATCGACGACGAGATCCAACACTGGCTCCAGTGCACCAGTGCAGCCGTTGGCCGCCTGAGGAAAAGAGTGTTTGAAGACTAGGCTGCCAAAACTGCAACCAAGCTCATGGTCTACAGGGCCGTAGTAATACCCGCCCTCCTGTATGGCTCAGAGACATGGACCATGTACAGTAGACATCTCAAGTTGCTGGAGAACTATCACCAACGATGTCTCCGCAAGAACCTGCAAATCCCCTGGGAGGACAGACGCACCAACATCAGCCTCCTCATCCAGGCCAACATCCCCAGCATTGAAGCACTGACCACACTCGATCAGCTTCGCCACATAGTCCGCATGCCAGACACGAGACTCCCAAAGCAAGAGCTCTACTCGGAGTTCCTTCACGGCAAACGAGCCAAAGGGTGGGCAGCGGAAACACTACAAGGACACCCTCAAATTCTCCCTGATAAAGTGCAACATCCCCACTGATACCTGGGAGTCCCTGGTCAAAGTCCGCCCGAAGTGGAGGAAGTGCATCCGGGAGGGCGCTGAGCACCTCCTGTCTCAACGCGAGAGCATGCAGAAATCAAGCGCAGGCAACGGAAAGAGCGTGCGGCAAACCAGTCCCACCCACCCCTTCCCTCAACGGCTATCTGTCCCACCTGTGACAGGGTCTGTGGCTCTCGTATTGGACTGTTCAACCACCAAAGAACTCACTTCAGGAGTGGAAGCAAGTCTTCCTCGATTCCGAGAGGCTACCTATGATAGGATAATCCCCCCATCCCAGGAATCAGTCTGGTGAGCTTCAATGGCAAGTATATCCTTCCTTAGGTAAGGAGACCAAAACTGTATACAATATTCTAGGTATGGTCCCACCGGGGCCCTATGTCATTGCAGTAAGACGTCTTTATTCTTATACAAAATCAAAATGCTGCGGATGCTGGAATCTGATATAATTACAGAAAATGCTGGAAATTTCAGCGGGTCTGTGAAGAGAGGAAGCAGAGTTAACGTTTCGGGTCGATGACCCTTCGTCAGAACTGGAGAGTGTTCGAAATGAACAGATTCTTACGGAGCACTGAAAGGGGGAGGGGAGGAAAGAACAAAAGAGAAGGTCTGTGATAGGGTGGAAGACAGGAGAGATTAGAGAAACAAAAAGTTAGATGGGCTGACTTGAAATGGTAATGGCAGAAGTTAGAAAAAGGTGAGTCGAGATAGAGTGTGAATGGCAGGATAATTACCGGCTGCCATTGGAGACTATAGACTAGTTAGCCTAACATCTGTGGTTGGGAAAATGTTGGAGTCCACTATTAAAGAAGCAGTAGCAGGACATTTGGAAAAGCAAAATTCGGTCAGGCAGGGTCAGCATGGATTTATGAAGGAGAAGTCATGTTTGACAAATTTGCTGGAATTCTTTGAGGATGTAACAAACAGGGTGGATAAAGGGGAACCAGTGGATGTGGTGTTTTTGGACTTCCAGAAGGCATTTGACAAGGTGCCACATAAAAAGTTACTGTGCAAGATAAAAGTTCACGGGGTTGGGGGTAATATATTAGCATGGATAGAGGATTGGCTAACTAACAGTAAACAGAGATTCGGGATAAATGGTTCATTCTCTGGTTGGCAACCAGTAACTAGTGGGGTGCCGCAGGGATCAGTGCTGGGACCCCAACTATTTACAATCTATATTAACGACTTGGAAGAAGGGACTGAGTGTAACGTAGCCAAGTTTGCTGATGATACAAAGATGGGAGGAAAAGCAATGTGTGAGGAGGACACAAAAAATCTGCAAAAGGACATAGACAGGCTAAGTGAGTGGGCAAAAATTTGGCAGATGGAGTATAATGTTGGAAAGTGTGAAGTCATGCACTTTGGCAGAAAAAATCAAAGAGCAAGTTATTATTTAAATGGCGAAAGATTGCAAAGTGCTTCAGTGGGGGTACTTGTGCATGAAACACAAAAGGATAGTATACAGGTACAGCAAGTGATCAGGAAGGCCAATGGTATCTTGGTCTTTATTGCAAAGGGGATGGAGTATAAAAGCAGGGAAGTCTTGCTACAACTGTACAGGGTATTGGTGAGGCCACACCTGGAAAACTACGTGCAGTTTTGTTTTCCAAATTTATGAAAGGATATACTTACTTTGGAGGCAGTTCAAAGAAGGTTCACTCGGTTGATTCCGGAGATGAGGGGGTTGACTTATGAGGAAAGGTTGAGTAGATTGGGCCTCTACTCAATGGAATTCAGAAGAATGAGAGATGATCTTATCAAAACGTATCAGATTATGAGGGGGCTTGACAAGGTGGATACAGAGAGGATGTTTCCACTGATAGGGGAGACTAGGACTCGGGGGCATAATCTTAGAATAACGGGCTGCCCATTTAAAACTGAGATGAGGAGGAATTTCTTCTCTCAGAGTGTTGTAAATCTGTGGAATTCGCTGCCTCAGACAGCTGTGGAGGCTGGGTCATTGAATAAATTTAAGACAGAGATAGACAGTTTCTTAACCGATGAGGGAATAAGGGGTTATGGGGAGTGGGTGGGGAAGTGGAGCTGAGTCCATGATCAGCCATGATCTTATCGAATGGCGGAGTAGGCTCGAGGGGCCGTATGGCCTACTCCTGTTCCTATTTCTTACGTTCAGAGAGAAATTTTTTTTAACATAAGGTCGGGGCGGGGAGGAATAGAGTCACATATGGGCGGAGGTTCTTTGCTTTTATACTGGTACCAGACCCAGCATAAATTTGTAGGTTAGGGCTTGGCAGCAGGCAGAGTTAACAAAACATCAGCCTGGTTGAGATCAATAAATTAAGAATCCTTCCTGCAGCTGAGAATTTGCGCCCCGTTCCATCAGAAGGAGCTGTTAACCGCAGACCTCGATTTGTCAATCTGCCGGTATCTAGGCTGGGGCTGTGAGAGAGGTCACGAGGAGAAATGCAACAATGCACCGACCAACCTGGACTCCAGCTTTTAGCTCCGCACAGGAGGCACTGTCTTTCAAATTGCCCGAGTCACAGGCGAAGATTAAAGACCCACCACTGTGGTGAATCAGTGGGGTAATCATGCTGCGAAGGTTCCTGGCCACTTTCAATTCATTTTAATTGATGAAACATTCGGTCAGCACTCCGACAAGCTGACCTTTCCAGGATTTACAATGAGAGAAGGAACACGGTCTTCATTTTAAACAAGATAGTTTAAATATGAGATTAAAGTGAAGGATGAGAGTGAGCCGAAGCTTCTGTCGGCCTTCCTGGCAACACAATGCCAGAATTCTCCTCCGCTTTGTGTGAATAAGTACACCCTGATTGGCCCTCCTAAATGGCCTCGCTCCAATTTTAACCTGATGTCCCCTCGTCCTTGATTCCTCCATCAGTGCAAATAGTTTCTCTGAATCGAATTCGTTCAACACCTCAACAGATCACCCCTCAATCTTCTCCACTCAAGGGAATACCAGCCAAGCCAATCTGTCCTCTCAGCTTAAAGGTGCTATGTAAATATAAGTTGTTGTTGTTGGTGTGATTCTGAGCTGCAACCCCTTCAAGGCCAATTGGGCCAGAAATTCGACTCATTTGTGCCTTCAGTTGCAAATGGGTTACCGCTGAAAACGCCTTCCGCCATATTGGGCGGGAGTTCAGCGGTGGCGCTACGGGCTTTACACCCCTGATCTCCACCCTCCCCCCCCCCCAACTCCCGCCCCCCTCTCCCCAACGTTTGTGACATCATCACCGAGCGCGTCGCCCCGTTAGCGCCCCGGCCCCGATCCCCATATTCACTCACTCACCCGCCCCACCCCCCGCGGTAGCGCTGGGTGTAAACACCGACAGCGGTGGGGGTGCGGGTCGTGCGGCCGGCCGTTACCGGGGCGACGGTTAAAGGCGAGGCGGCCAAGTAAGCAAATTTAAAAAACTGTGCTGATCTGGTTTCTTCGCGGTGGGGGCGGGGGGGAGGGGGGGGGGCGTGTCCTGGCCGCAGTCGCTCAGCCCGGCCATCTGCTTGAGCTAATCAAATGGCCGCCCCACCCACTGGTGGCCCAGGTCGGTCCCTCTTTACTTTGCAGAGTTGGCAGCGAGGGGCCTGTCCCTTTAAGGGAGGGAGGGACCCCTCGGACACGGCAGCGCTGCGCGGCCCAGTGTGCATTGCTGCTGAGGCGTCCGGCCCTTAGCGCCCCAGGAAGGAAGTGCGGAGCTTGGTTTAGTGTCCACTTCCTTCCGGGGGGGCGGTAATCCAAATTTCTGGGGAGGGGCAAGATTTCAGCGCCTGGCAATGCAGAATTTTCCCCCAGATGTAGCCTTCCTGAGGTGCTAAAGGGGGCGGATGCCTCAGCTGAGATTTAATGCAGTTATGTAGATTGGGTCTGACCAAGGTGTGATATATAGTAGCATACGGAATAGCTCGGCATGTTGGTTTAGGCTTTCCTATCCCTCCATGGCCTTGCCCCCCTCCCTATCTCTGTAATCTCCTCCAGCCCTACAACCCCCGAGATTTTTGCGCTCTTCCAATTCTGGTCTCTTGTCCATCCTTGAATGCCTTCGCCCCACCATTGGCAACCAGCCAACTCACTGCCTGGGTCCTCAGCTCTGAAATTCCCTTCCTAAACATCTCTAGCCTCTCTCTCCTCCTTTAAGTTGCTCCTTAAAACATATCTCTTTAAACAAACTTTTCTCGGCTGTCCTAATATCTCTTTACGCAGCTTGGTGTCAAATCTTGTTTGAGAACCCTCCTGTGAAGCGCCTTGAAACATTTTCATACATTAAAGTCGCTATATAAACGTAAGTTGCTGTTGTACTACAGTATGGCGAGGTATGGTGTGGTATGGATTGATTTGGAATAGCATTGAAGGGTCTGGTACAATATAGCTAAGTATGGTATGATAGGGTACAGGAAGGTAGGAACAGGAGTCAGCCATTCAGCCCCTTGAGCCTGCTCCGGTATTCAATTAGATCATAGCTGATCTGCATCTCCACTCCCCATTTACCTGCCTTAGCTCCATATATCAATATCCTTGTCCAACAAAAATCGGGCTAGAAATTTGATAGTTTCCCATCTGAGATGTTAATTTTTGAAATATTCAATCAGTAGTGCCAAGTGCTAATGATTCTGAGCTTCTGGTAAATTGGCTGTTGGCCCTCCAAGAAAGAACTGCAGAACCAAATCAAGTGCTAATGACCTCACTGGGGCACTACAGGGTCTCTGCCAGCAGAGCGATAATGAATTTCAGGTGCATGTAATCGGGAATGATCTTTTACACTGGCTCCATCCAGCTCTGAAAGGAGAGGTTGCATCACTGCACAGATCCTCATTACCAGCATTGCTGGCTGTGAGGGTGACCTGCAAGCAACTCAATCTGATCGTGCTCATGGCTGATGCCACTCCCAGGGAGCGAGCTCACCATTTCAGCGACCAGGCATTGGTCATGGGAGTGGAGCGAAGGAGGGCCGTGCTGTTCCCGGCCACTGGAAGAAGGCCATTGCCCTAGGGCTTCAGGTCAATGCAGAAGGGAAGTGGCCCAAGGAGTCTTGGCCAGCAGTGTGGTCGTCCGGAGCCTGACACAGTTGCCGGCAGCAGTTCTGCAACCTCACTCGAGTGGTCATGGTCAGTTCATGCTTCAACAGGTCCTGTTGTCAGTGCACACTGTACAAAGCATCACACCCCCATCACTCACCCACCAAGCATCTACACCTACTAATACTCACATCCATATCTCATGCCTTGCCGACAATCACAGCTATTCAACTATGGCACGCACATCTCCCAAATACATACCTGCACTCTTACTCACACATTCATTTCTCTTGCAGGCCAAGATGGCCCACTATAGGAGGGAGCAGCAGAGAACCGGGATGGTGGGGGTGGGTGGGGCACGAGGGGGGCGGGTGGTGATGTGCAGAATCAGCACCTTGCAGACCTGGAGGAGCGAGTGTTGGGTGACAGTGGGTGGGTGACAGTGGCCATCGGTGATGTTGACTCTCTTGGGGGCAACAACAGTTGTACAGGGCCTTGGTGAGGCCACACCTGGAATATTGTGTGCAGTTTTGGTCTCCTAATCTGAGGAAGGACATTCTTGCTATTGAGGGAGTGCAGCGAAGGTTCACCAGGCTGGTTCCCGGGATGGCGGGACTGACATATGAAGAAAGACTGGATCGACTTGGCTTATATTCACTGGAATTTAGAAGAATGAGAGGGGATCTGATAGAAACATATAAAATTCTGACGGGATTGGACAGGTTAGATGCAGGAAGAATGTTCCCGATGTTGGGGAAGTCCAGAACCAGGGGTCACAGTCTAAGGATAAGGGGTAAGCCATTTAGGACCGAGATGAAGAGAAACTTCTTCACCCAGAGAGTGGTGAACCTGTGGAATTCTCTACCACAGAAAGTTGTTGAGGCCAGTTCGTTAGATATATTCAAAAGGAAGTTAGATGTGGCCCTTATGGCTAAAGGGATCAAGGGGTATGGAGAGAAAGCAGGAATGGGGTACTGAAGTTGCATGATCAGCCATGATCTTATTGAATGGTGGTGCAGGCTCGAAGGACCGAATGGCCTACTCCTGCACCTATTTTCTATGTTTCTATGTTTCATCCCCTTTCCTTCTCTCATCCCACTTCCCCCTCACACCACAAGCCTTTCGAACGTTCCAGCTCTTGATACTGCCTGCATTCCTTGCTCCATTCCTGCCCTCACCTTGCAGTCTCAGCTGGATGCCACGTAAGCTCTGACTGCTGCCACTGTCGCTGGCTCCTACCACAATCCACTGGGGATCTCATGGTGTCACAGCAGGCCACCAAGCTGTGCTCCAGCAGATTGATAGGAATGCTGAGGCGGTGCCTCGGGGGAGTGGCAGTGGGTCCTTGGAGCAGGAACCTGCTGTCCTCTCTCACTGCCACTCCGCCATCGAACTTGTTGCTGCCTGTGATCCAGCCAGCCCAGACTGCTGCCGCCCAGCCTGAGGTGGTGCAGTCGACAGCCGGGCCTTCCAGGCCCAGACCTGATCGAGGGCGTCCTGCAAGGCCATCTGTAGTCTCCAGCCCTGACACTCAGCCGTGCTGCAGATACCAATAAGGGAATTAAGGGTTATGGGGAGCGGGCAGCGAAGTGGAGCTGAGTCCATGATCGGATCAGCTATGATCGTGTTAAATGGCGGAGCATGCTCGAGGGGCCGTGTGGCCGACTCCTGCTCCTATTTCTTAATGTTCTTATGTTCTTATTTAAACCGAGGCCTCCCGGCCCTGGTGGACATTAAAGTTCCCATGGAACAGTTCGAAGAAGAGCGGGGGAGATTGCCCCACAAACCTGATCAACATTCCTCCCTCAATCAGCACTGCTGCACGGATCAGCTGGCCTCTCGTCTCACTGCTGTTTGCACAGCACAGAATGGCTGCTGCATTTGCCTGGAGGACAGTCAGAAAGTAACTCAATGGCCCAGAAGTTGCGGTCGGAGGCTTCACCCGGGCCAATGCCTCCGACCGCAAAGATTTCTACGAAAGTACCTAGTGGTCCCGCAGGTTCGGAGGCTTGTGATCCTGGGGTCTCCACGTGATGTCCTGCGTAGACGCACACGTATCCCAGGAGCATATGCGCTTCCTACGCATCACTGGGATCACGTGGGTCGGCCCAATCTATCAGAGTCGGAGGATCCCCATTCATAGTTATGGTGATTCCGTATGCACAGAGCAGCCAAAAGAACACAAGAAATAGGAGCAGGAGTAGGCCATACGGCCCCTCGAGCCTGCTCCACCATTCAATAAGATCATGGCTGATCTGATCATGGACTCAGCTCCACTTCCCCGCCCGCTCCCCATAACCCCTTATTCCCTTATCGTTTAAGAAACTGTCTATTTCTATCATAAATTTATTCAATGTCCCAGCTTCCACAGCTCTCTGAGGCAGCGAATTTCACAGATTTACAACCCTCTAAGAGAAGAAATTCCTCCTCATCTCAGTTTTAAATGGGTGGCCCCTTATTCTAAGATCATGCCCTCAAGCTCTCTGTATCCACCATGTCAAGCCGCCTCATAATCTTATACGTTTCGATAAGGTCACCTCTCATTCTTCTGAATTCCAATGAGTAGAGGCCCAACCTACTCAACCTGTCCTCATAAGTCAACCCCCTCATCTCCGGAATCAACCGAGTGAACCTTCTCTGAACTGCCTCCAAAGCAAGTATATCCTTTCGTAAATACGGAAACCAAAACTGCACGCAGTATTCCAGGTGTGGCCTCACCAATACCCTGTATAACTGTAGCAAGACTTCCCTGCTTTTATACTCCATCCCCTTTGCAATAAAGGCCAAGATCCCATTCCTGGCCTTCCTGATGAATGGGCCTAACCCCTGAAATGCAGAAACACTGAAAATCACTTAAAGAAAACCATCTCATATTTCAAATTAATAAGAATAGAATTTTCATTAATTATTTAAAACAAAAATTTAATTTCTTGAAAAATAAATTTACATATTTTAAAGGGTCTAAAAATAAACTTATCTTATTTAACAGGATTTTAAAATGTTTAAATTATTTTTCTGTACATTAAAAGTCTTAGGTCTACTTTTATCGAGTGTAACACCTGCTTTTTTCAGTGGTAAGAGTTTGAAGGACAATGGCTGGGCAAATATCCCAACCCTCCGCCCGCGGAGGCCCTTTTCTTCCGGAGACGATGGATCTGTCGAGAGATTTCTTGACAGATGGCCAGTTCCGGGTTTAGGCGCACTCACTTCGGATACCGAAATCTGGAACGTTCCGGGTTCCCACGTGCAGGTACGTACTTCGTACATGCCCGTGGAGAGCCTGATTTCAGGCCCATTGTGTGAATCATAGAATCATGGAAATTTACAGCAGCGAAGGAGGCCATCTCGTCCCATCGTGTCCGTGCCGGCCGACAAAGAGCTATCCAGCCTAATCCCACTTTCCAGCTCTTGGTCCGTAGTCCTGTAGGTTACGGGATTTCAAGTGCATATCCAGGCACTTTTTAAATGTGGTGAGGGTTTTTGCCTCTACCACCCTTTCAGGCAGTGAGTTCCACACCCCCACCACCCTGTGGGTGAAGAAAGTTCCTCTCATATCCCCTCTTAAACCTTCTACCAATTACTTTAAATCTATGCCCCCTGGTTGTTGACTGCTCTGCTGAGGGAAATAGGTCCTTCTTATCCACTCTAACTAGGCCCCTATGCCTATGTGTGATATGTGTGCACACTAGGTCCGTGCAGCAGAGCTGGTCTCCAGTCGTCCTGGTTAACCCTTGCCACTGGACCAAGACCTAGCTCTGTCAAGCCCGTGTGGTGGCTGGTGTGCAACGGCCACCCCACGTTAAAAAAATCCACGCACAGGCATCTTCCACCCTTGAGAATGTAGTTCGGGTCCTTCATTGAAACACCTGTGAACTCATCCTTTTTTGGCATGGAAGCAAGTCATCCTCATTTTGAGGGACCGTCTATGATGATGATCTAGGCCCCTCATAATTTTTTACACCTCAATAAGGTCCCCCCTCAGCCTCCTTTGTTCCTAAGAAAACAACCCCAGCCTATCCAATCTTTCCTCATAGCTAAAATTCTCCAGTGCTGCCAACATCCTCGTAAATCTCCTCTGTACCCTCTCGAGTGCAATCACATCTTCCCTGTAATGTGGTGACCAGAACTGCACGCAGTACTCTAGCTGTGGCCTAACTAGTGTTTAAAAACATAGAAAATAGGTGCAGGAGTAAGCCATTTGGCCCCTCGAGCCTGCACCACCATTCAATATGATCATGCAACTTCAGTACCCCATTCCTGCTTTCTCTCCATACCCCTTGATCCCTTTAGCTGTAAGGGCCGCATCTAACTCCCTTTTGAATATATCTAACGAACTGGCCTCAACAACTTTCTGTGGTAGAGAATTCCACAGGTTCACAATTCTCTGAGTGAAGAAGTTTCTCCTCATCTCGGCTCTAAATGGCTTACCCCTTATCCTTAGACTGTGACCCCTGGTTCTGGACTTTCCCAACATCGGAAACATTCTTCCTGCATCTAACCTGTCCAATCCCGTCAGAATTTTATATAATTTTCTACAGTTCAAGCATAATCTCCTTGCTCTTGTATTCTATGCCTTGGCCAAACGAGGCAAGCATTCCGTATGCCTTCTTATCTGCCTTATCGACCTGCTCTGCGATCTTCAGGGATCTGTGGACCTGCACTCCAAGGTCCCTTTGTTCCTCAACATGTCTCAGTGTCCTACCATTTAATGTGAATTCCCTTGCCTTGTTAGCTCTCCTCAAATGCATTACCTCACACTTGGCCTGATTGAATTCCATTTGCCACTGCTCTGCCCACCTGACCAGGCCATCGATATCTTCCTGCAGTCACAGCTTTCTTCTTTATTATCAACCACACGGCCGATTTTAGTAACAACTGAAAACTTCTTAATCATACCCACTACATTCAAGTCTTAATCATTGATATGTCCCACAAAAAGCAAGGGACTTAGCACTGAGCCCTGCTGAATCCCACTGGATACAGCCTTCCAGTCACAAAAACACCCGTCAACCATTACTCTTTGCTTCCTGCCTCTGAGCCAAATGTAGCATGATAAGAGGCAACATAACTGAGAGTTGTGTTATGGACGGTCTCTCAAGCAGATCGGCGAAACCGAACACATGAAGTAGGAACGTCCAAGTCAAGGTCGCGACCAGTATGGAACTATGCAAGGGCAGCTACTGGACTCAAAGGGGAACATCTCCCCTTCCTCGCTGCACTCCTCCTATTTCCATCTTGGCGAGCTTACACAACACCTTCTGCCTCTGAAATTACTGAGCTGCATCAAGTCATCACACAGAGGAAATTATCTGCTGCGTGTCCCAAACTAGGGAACAAGCAATTAAATTGCACTTACACAATAAAACCATTTGGATTTTTCACTTCTTTCAGATGATTAAGAG
Organism: Pristiophorus japonicus; assembly: GCF_044704955.1. Classification (NCBI taxonomy): domain Eukaryota; kingdom Metazoa; phylum Chordata; class Chondrichthyes; family Pristiophoridae; genus Pristiophorus; species Pristiophorus japonicus. The sequence goes on along the minus strand of NC_092000.1, from coordinate 25,303,654 downwards.
TTCCCTCTGCAACTAATTTGACTGCGAGTAGATTAGGGTTTTAATGCTGGAGTGATGCACATGAATAATTATATCCCTGCCTCTATGTGCGTTCAATCATCGTGCTTCAACTAAATCAATGTTATGCGTTCCCATACTCGGAGTGACCAAGCCCCTCCCCCACTCGGACTGACCGAGCCCCTCCCCCACTCAGAGTGACCGAGCTCCTCCCCCACTCGGACTAACCGAGCCTCTCCCCCACGGAGAGACTGAGCCTCTCCCCCACTCAACCAAGCTCCTCCCCCACGGAGAGACAGGGCCCCTCCCCCACTCAGAGTGACAGGGCCCCTCACCCACTCGGAGTGACAGGGCGCCTCCCCCCTCGGAGTGACTGAGCCCCTCCCCCACTCGGAGAGACAGGGCCCCTCCCCCACTCGTAGTGACAGAGCCCCTCCCCCACTCAGAGTGATGTCGTGTCAGCCATACCACTGTGTGAAATGGCAGCAGAAAACCCTTGAGGCACCAATAGGATTGGCCGGAGAAAGTGGTGAGGGTTATCGAAGGAGCCAGAGCAGTGTAACCAGACACAGGGCCCTCATGTCGGAGAGAGAGCGAGAGAGCGGGGCAGCAGAGGATGCTCCGAACCTACCCGGGAACAAAGCCGAACTGGGTGAGGTCTGTGAGAGGTGTAACTTTACCCATCAGACAACTATCAGTGAAAACCAGAGACCAAAAGAAAAGATTCTGTCAAAGAATTAAAAATCGCTGCATGTGGGTTGCCAAGTGATCGCGAATCATCTGAATAAAAGTCTCCGTTACATCAATCACGCTCAGTACACGGATAGAATGAGCTGTCTGCCATAGCGCTCGGGCTATGTCAATAGTTCATCAGCAACTCGACCAAAACCCGAGTCTGGACAAGCCACCATAGAGTCACGTTCATTTGCTGCCAATTAATTATTTTCCACGTTTGTGTGCATCCCACAAACTGTGAAGTGATGGTTAAATTCAGTCCTTTTCCATCTTGATCCAAAACTCGGCTGCCCGTGTCCTAACTCGCACCAAGTCCTGCTCACCCATCACCCCCTGTGCTCGCTGACCTACATTGGCTCCCGGTTAAGCAACGCCTCGATTTCAAAATTCTCATCCTTGTTTACAAATCCCTCCATGGCCTCGCCCCTCCCTATCTCTGTAATCTCCTCCAGCCCCACAACCCCCCGAGATGTCTGCGCTCCTCTAATTCTGCCCTCCTGAGCATCCCTGATTATAATCGCTCAACCATTGGTGGCCGTTCCTTTCTGTTGCCTGGGCCCCAAGCTCTGCAACTCCCTTCCTAAACCTCTCCACCTCTCTTTCCTCCTTCAAGACGCTCCTTAAAACCTACCTTTTGACCTGCGCTAATTTCTACTTGTGCGGCTTGGTGTCAAATTGTTTTATTTTAAATCTGATAATATTCCCGTGAAGCGCCTTCGGACATTTCACTGTGTTAAAGGCGCTATATAAATACAAGTTGTTGTTGTTGTTGAAATCCGTCACACTTTGGGAAGACTTGAATCGTGTCAGCCTCATTAACATGAGGGACATGAGTCGCCTGTGATATACTCTGCCCGACAGTCAATGCCAATAACTTCAACAGAACTGGTTTGCGCCTGTTTCGCGTCCCCAATTTACAACAACCTGCATTTATATAGCATCTTTAACATAGTAATGGCGCTTCACAGCGACGTTATCGACCTACGTAAGGTGATATTAGGGCAGGTGAGGAAGCGTCTTAAAGGAGGAGAGAGGTGGCGAGGCAGAGAGGTTTAAGGCAGGGCTTGGGGCCCAGGCAACAGAAGGCACGGCCACCAATGGTGGAGCGGCTCAAATCAAGGATACCCAAGAGGGTGGAGTCAGAGGGGTGTAGAGATCGCGGAGGCTTGGAGGGCAGGAGGAGGTGACAGAGATACCAGGGATTTGAAAACAAGGATGAGAACCTTAAAATCGTGGCGATGCCGGAGCGGGAGCCAACGTAAGTCAGCGAGCACAGGCGATGATGAATCAGACGAGCCCCCTGGTGTCTCGGGCAGAGTAGTACGAAAGGCACCCTGGGCTCGGAAATGGTAATATTGAGGACACCGCTCCGGGAGAGGCAGCGCAGAAGCAAAATACCGCGGGGGCTGGAATCTGAAACGAAAACAGAAAACGCTGGAAATGCTCAGCGGGTCAGGCAGCATCTCTCTGTGGAGAGAGAGAGAAACAGAGTTAACGTTTCGGGTCAATGACCCTTCGTCAGAACTGGAGAGGGTTCGAAATGAACAGATTCTTCAGGAGCACTGAAAGGGGGAGGAGAGGAAAGAACAAAAGGGAAGGTCTGTGGTAGGGTGGAAGGTAGGAGAGATTAGAGAGACAAAGGGGATGATGGGCCGACTGAAGATGGTAATGGCAGAAGTTAGGAAAAAATTAGTCTCGATAGGGTTTGAATGGCGGGATAATTACCAGCTGCCATTGGAGACAAAGACAAAAAAAATTACTTAAGATCGGGGAGGGGAGCCAAATATGGTGCTATATAAAGGCAGAGACAGGTCATTATCGTACCAAACACGGCTCCACACTCATTGGACACTGCCAGGAGATGCCACAAGGAGCGGAACTTAGCAGGACTTTGTCCTGACATCAGGGAGATGACCCTCTGGGCTAAGTGGTGGCCAGAATGAGCGTGGGTGGAAAGCCCTGGCTGGCTGGCTCTAAACAATGCCTGATGCCCTGCAGAGTGCAGTTTAGGCTGATTTTCTGCTTGAATGGAGGGCTCCCGTGGTGTTGCCATATGTGTGCGAGCTCCTGATCCCTCGTTTCACGTCGAGTAATTTCACATCATTCAAATATTAACAAAAAGATTTCAAGTCGCAACGGCAGCATAGAAAAAAAATGGAACGAGGCACTGTCACCATGGCGATATGGCAAAGAAAGGTTGCGTTTTAGACGCCCTGATTCGGGGCCTCCTCCAAAGATCTGACACCTCCTCCGCCCCCCCCTCCTCAGTACAGTCACGAAACAGCCTGGATAATAAATCTAAATTTGGGGGAGAGAAGTAGAGGGATCTGGGAGTACAGGTACACAAATCACTACAAGCAGCAACGCCAGAGAGATAGAACTGAAAAGCAGTTACGTTAAGCTTGTATAGAACCTTGATTGGACCCCATTTAGAGTTACTGTGAACAGTTCTGGTCTCCATGTTATACAGAGGCACTGGAGAGGGTGCAAATAATATTCACGAGGGTGATACCATAACTGAGAGGTTATATGCTGTATCTTCTCAGGATGTATCACGTAAGGCTAAACAGGCTGGGGCTCTTAGAAAATAGAAGGCTGACGAGTGACCTGATAGAGGTCTTTACGATTATAAGAACAAAAGAACAGGAGTAGGCCATTCGGCCCCTCGAGCCTGCTCCGCCATTCAATAAGATCATGGCTGATCTGATCTTGGCCTCAATTACACTTCCCTGCCCTCTCCCCATAACCCTTTATTCCCTTATCGTTCAAAAATCTGTCGATCTCCACCTTAAATATATTCAATGACCCAGCCTCCACAGCTCTCTGTGGGTACAGAATTCCAAAGTTTCACGACCCTCTGAGAGAAGAAATTCCTCCTCATCTCCGTTTTAAATGGGCGGCCCCTTATTCTGAGACTATGCCCCCTAGTTCTAGATTCCTCCACGAGGGGAGACATCCTCTCTGCTTATGAAAGAGTTCGATAGAGTAAATGTAGAGAAAATGTTTTCACTTGTGGAAGAGTCCAGAGGCCATAAATATAATCCAATCGGGAATTCAGAAGAAACCTCTTTACCCAGAGAGTGGCGAGAATGTGGAACTCGCTGCCACAGGGAGCGGTTGAGGCGAATAGCAGAGATGCAGTTCAGGGGAGGCTAGATGAGGAGATGCTGATAGGGTTAGATGAAGAGGGGGCGAGGCAGGGCGGGGAAAGGAGGCTTGTGTGGATTGTAAACACCAGCATAGACTAGACGGGCCGAATGGCCTGTCTCTGTGCTGCAGCCTCGCTGTAGCAAGGCAGCTTTCCGAAGCAGAGTGTCCTAAACTTTCTTGGGATTTTCCGTATATTCTGGTGCTAAACATGGGACAGTAAGTAGGCTGCATCTCGGCCTCCTACACTGTTCCAATGAAGCTCAACGCAAGCTCGATGAACAGTAACTTATCTTTCGATGAGGCAATTTGCAACTTTCGTGTTCATCAACATTTCAAGTTCACTTCAAATTGAACAGCGAGTGCAACAATTTCAGACGGCAACCACCACTCCCATTGTTTCACACCGCAGCTGCTACTGGCTCTGCCGTTCCCCGTGACTCAGTGGGCAGCACCCTCCGTCTCTGGGCCGAGAGTAGGGTACCACTGGAGTTGGGTACCACTGGAGTTGGCTTTCCCTACCCCCTCTCTGCCAATCACGCCTCCCCCGAGGTCTGTGTCCTTGCCAACCCTGGCGTTGAAGTCGCTGAGGAGGATCAGTTTGTCACCTGCGGGGATTCAGGTCAGAGATTTTCGAGGTTGGAGTAAAAACCCTCTTTGGCCTTATCTGTTGCATCAAGTGTTGGGGCGTAAGCACTGATGACTGTGGCGCATTCTGGGATAGGGTGAATCGAAGAGTCATAAGGTGTTCGTTAACCCTGCAGGGGGAATCTTTGAGGCGGTCGACCAGCTCGTTTTTGATGGCGAAGCCGACTCCATGGAGACAACGTTCTGCCTCTGGTTTCCCTTTCCAGAAGGTGGTGTAACCTCCACCTTGTTCATTGAGCTGGCCTTCCCCTGCCCACCGGGTCTCGCTTAGGGCAGCGATGTCGGTATCAAAGCGTCTAAGTTCCCGGCCAACTATGGCGGTGTGGCGTTCCGGTCTGTCGCTGTTGGCGTTGTCCATGAGGGTCCTGATATTCCAAGTCCCAAACTTCATGTTAACGGAGTGGAAGATGCCGTGCGTGATTTCTTTTAACGTGGGCTGATTGTTGCACACCGGCCATCACACGGGTTTAGCTGAGCGAGGTCTTGATCCAGTGGCAAGGGGGTCCAGGACGACTGGAGACCAGACACTGCTATATGGGCCTAGTTGCCTACAGCGAGGTGTTGACCGCAGGCTCAGCGCTGGGTAGCGCCCTTGGTGGTAGGTGATCCGAGGCCTCGTTGGGGGCAGGCATTGAGAACACTTTGCATTCATATAGCGCCTTTCACGACCACCGGATGTCTCAAAGTGCTTTACAGCCAATGAAGTGCTTTTGGAGTGTCGTCAATGTGGGAAACGCGGCAGCCAATTTGTGCACAGCAAGCTCCCGCACACAGCAATGTGATAATGACCCAGGTAATCCGTTTTTTTTGGTATGTTAATCGAGGGGTTAATATTGGCCCCAGGACTCCGGGGATAACTCCCCTGCTCTTCTTCAAAATAGTGTCGCGGGATCTTTTACGTCCACCTGAGAGAGCAGACGGGGGCCTTGGTTTAACGTCTCATCCGAAAGACGGCCCCTCCAACAGTGCGGCGCTCCCTCGGCACTGCACTGGGAGTGTCAGCCTAGATTTAGGTGCTCAAGTCCCTGGAGTGGGACTTGAACGCACAACCTTCCGACCCACTGAGCCACGGCTGAGACAGTAAGGCGGCGCCTGGGTTCTGGAAGGGAGAGGTGAATAGGCCCAGGCAGACGAGCAAGGGCTGCCGTGCCCCTTCCCCTCACTGGCACAGGCAGGGATTGAGCCCCAGCTGGAGGTACGCGGCAACAAAGCACTTGCAGGCCTCAGATTGCTCGGAATGTCACAGCCTTGCTGCACTATCATCTTGGAATTAAAAAGCCATAATCTGTGCTGTTTACTGCGCTCCTAATGATTTAATTGCCAGGCTGGATGGTGCAGCCCTGTCTCAGCACAGGCAGGGGGCAAGCAGATTAGAAACACAGCGTCCTCGGAGCGAGGCACTGGCAAACTGGATGGAAAAAATTATACCCCAGAAAACAGATATCGCAGATCACAGGCAGCTTTTACCGGCTTTCCGAAAGTGGTTGGCATCCGGCTGCCACTGAAAAATAACGGGACCGCGCCTCACAACACGTGTGGCTCGGAATGTCGCAGGGCTCCTCTGCTTGGCAGGGGAGGCAGCAGAAAGATTCGGAGATAAGCATCCACCTCCTCCTCCCCTCCCTCCTAATCTCCTCCCTCCTCCTCTCCCTCTACCCCTCTCCCCCTCCTCCTCCGCCCTCTCCCTCCCCACTCCTACCCCCTCCTCTCTGGATCAACTGGGCTTGTATTCACTGGAGTTCAGAAGAATGAGAGGGGACCTCATAGAAACATATAAAATTCTGACGGGGTTAGACAGGTTAGATGCAGGAAGAATGTTCCCAATGTTGGGGAAGTCCAGAACCAGGGGTCACAGTCTAAGGATAAGGGGTAAGCCATTTAGGACCGAGATGCGGAGGAACTTCTTCACCCAGAGAGTGGTGAACCTGTGGAATTCTCTACCACAGAAAGTTGTTGAGGCCAATTCACTAAATATATTCAAAAAGGAGTTAGATGAGGTCCTTACTGCTAGGGGGATCAAGGGGTATGGCGAGAAAGCAGGAATGGGGTACTGAAGTTGAATGTTCAGCCATGAACTCATTGAATGGCGGTGCAGGCTAGAAGGGCCGAATGGCCTACTCCTGCACCTATTTTCTATGTTTCTATGTTTCTATGTTTCCTCCGCTCTCTCCCTCCCCCTCCTCCCACCCCCTCCCCCACTCATACCCCCATTCCCTCCTCCTCCTCTCCCTCCCCCTCCTCCCCCCTCTTCTCCTCTCACCCTCCCTCACTCCTCCCCACCTCCTCTCCCTCTCCCCATCTCCACCTCCCTCTTCCTCCACCCCCACCTAACCCCTCATCCTCCTCCTCTCCAACTCCTCCTCTCCCCTCATCCTCCTCCTCCCTCTCCCCCCCCATCTCCTCTCCACTCCTCCTCTTCCTCTACCCCTCTCTACTCCTCCTCCTCCTCTACCTCCTTCCTCTCCCCCCCCTCCCCCTCCCTCCCCCACTCCTACCCCCATTCCCTCCTCCTCCTCCGCCCTCTCCCTCCCCACTCCTCCCCCTCCTCTCCCTCCCCCTCCTCCCCCCTCTTCTCCCCTCTCCCTCCCTCACTCCTCCCCCCCTCCTCCCTCCCTCTCCCTCCCCCACTCCTACCCTCATCCCCTCCCCCTCTTCTCTCCTCTCCCTCCCCCCCTCCTCCCCCCTCCTCCCTCCCTCACTCCTCCCCCCCCTCCTCCTCCTCTCCCCTCCCCCGCCTGAATAGTGGCCAATCACGCCCAGCGCTAACCCCGGGAAGTGCAGCCTCAACCCCCGTAGTCGCCACGAGCGAACTGACCGCATTAGCCAAATTAGCATATTCAATAATGGAACATTTACATAACATGAATTATTCATGAACGATTAGCATATTCCACAAGTGCAGCGCGCTGTAATAACCATTAGAGCTCTTCAGCTAATTAGCATGCTCGGCAATATCCGCCTCCCATTGTACTCTGCTAATATTCGCCTAATTGCAGTGTTACGTGACCTCCAGCTGTGAACAGGAACTTTTCGGACCAATCAGCCGCCAGCTCAGAGTACATAACAAGATTTTTTTTTAAGCTTAATTCTCGGGATGTGGGCGTCGCTGGCAAGGCCCAGCATTTATTGGCCATCCCTAATTGCCCCTTGAGAAGGTGGTGGTGAGCCGCCTTCTTGAACCGCTGCAGTCCGTGTGGTGAAGCTGCTCCCACAGTGCTGTTGGGGAGGGAGTTCCAGGATTGTGACCCAGCGACGATGAAGGAACGGCGATATATTTCCAAGTCAGGATGGTGTGTGACTCGGAGGGGAACGTGGAGGTGGTGGTGTTCCCATGCGCCTGCTGCCCTTGTCCTTCTAGGTGGTAGAGGTCGCGGGTTTGGGAGGTGCTGGCGAAGAAGCCTTGGCGAGTTGCTGCAGTGCATCCTGTAGATAATACCACCGTCTCTTCTCTTTGATAATCGAAGGTGACTGGTGAGTCCGATGTGGGACCTACAGTCTCTGTCACAGGTGGGGCAGACGGTGGATGAAGGGACGGGTGGGTGGGTTGCCGTACGCTCCTTCCGCTGTTTAGACTTGGCTTCCGCGTGCTCCCGGTGAAGAAACTCGAGGTGCTCAGCGTCCTCCTGAACGTTTCTCCTCCACTTTGAACGGTCTTGGACCGGGGATTCCCGGGTGTCGGTGAGGATGTTACATTTTCTCAAGAAGGCTTTGAGGGTGCCCTTGAAGCATTTTCCCTGCCCCCCCCGGGACTCGCTTGCCGTGACGGAGCTCAGTACCACGGTGCGCCGGCGGTGGAGGGAGTGAACGTTTCGGCGAGCAGATGAGGTGACGAACAAGCGGGCTCGTTTCTCCTGTTCCCCTTTCACCTCTTTGTCGACCTGTTTCGCTCTCTCTCTCTCCCCTGCCCATCTCTCTCTATTCCATGTCTTTCTTTTCCATTTTCCTTTTCTTGACATGCGCAAGAAGAAAGACTTGCATTTATATAGCACCTTCCACGACCGGCGGATGTGCCAAAGCGCTTTACAGCCAATGAAGTACTTTTGGAGTGCAGTTACTGTTGTAATGCGGGAAACGCAGCAGCCAATTTGCGCACAGCAAGCTCCCACACACAGCATTGTGGACAGTTTTGGTCTCCTTACCGAAGGAAGGATATACTGGCCATAGAGGGAGTGCAACGAAGGTTCACCAGACTGATTCCTGGGATGGGGGGATTGTCCTATGAGGAGAGATTGAGCAGACTAGGCCTATATTCTCTAGAGTTTAGAAGAATGAGGTGATCTAATGAAACATACAAAATCTTTACAGGGCTTGACAGGGTAGATGCAGGGAGGATGTTTCCCCCTGGCTGGGGAGTCGAGAACCAGGGGTCACAGTCTAAGAATAAGGGGTTCGGCCATTTAGGACTGAGATGAGGAGAAATTTCTTAACTCAGAGGGTGGTGAATCTTTGGAATTCTCTGCCCCAGAGGGCTGCGGAGGCTTTGCCTTTGAGTATATTCAAGACGGAGATCGATAGATTTTTAAATATTAAGGGAATCGAGGGATATGGGGATAGTGCAAGAAAGTGGAGAAGATTGGCCATGATCTTACTGAATGGCGGAGCAGGCTCGAGGGGCCGAATGGCCGACTCCTGCTCCTATTTCTTATGTTCTTATGATAATGGCCAGATAATGTTGATTGAGGGATAAATATTGGCCCGGACACCGAGGATAACTCTCCTGCTCTTCTTCGAAATAGTGCCCTGGGACCTTTTACATCCACCTGAGAGAGCAGACGGGGCCTCAGTTTAACGTCTCAGCTGAAAGACGGCACCTCCGACAGTACAGCACTCCCTCAGCACTGCACTGGGAGTGTCAGCCTGGATTTTTGTGCACGTGTACATGCTTACGCGACAAACCGTATCTATTATAGATATGAATGTACAACCAGTGTCAATTACTGATACGCAACTGCTGAACATTTCAAGTGCAGACCCATCCCAGACTGACTGGACGAGAGTCTGCTCTGGCGTTCTGACGAAGGATTTGTCCGCCAGGAAGGCAGCAGCGCTAGGAACACGTCCAAACCACCCAGCAAACAGGACACGCGGGTGTGAAGCACAAACAGAACCGGGCTTGTCTGATCTCCGAGGGCCAATGACCAGGATTCACAGGCTGGCAACAGCCCGTGGGCCAAAGATTGGACACGCTTGCTGGAGAGGGAGACTTGCGTCTCAATTTTACAATCGAAGACGTTTCCCGGTGGCTCACCGCAGAATCGAACTGGTGGGTGTGCGCACTGCTCCTCCGCCAAGTGCACGTCCGCTGGGAGCTGCTGTCCACGCGTGTAGGCTGGCCGAGAGACGCCCCCTGGTGGTGCTGGGACTGACATCATGCCGGCATGGGACTAGAATACCAGCAGCTGCCCCAGGACCTTGACCCTGTTCTTTCTCCGCTCTCTCAGCCGTGGCTCAGTGGGCAGCACTCTCTCGCCTCTGAGTCAGAAGGTTGTGGGTTCGAGTCCCACTCCAGGGACTTGAGCACATAAACCTAGGCTGCCACTCCCAGTGCAGTGCTGAGGGAGCGCCGCACTGTCGGAGGTGCCGTCTTTCAGATGAGACGTTAAACCGAGGTGCCCGTCTGCCCTCTCAGGTGGATGTAAAAGATCCCGTGGCACTATTTTGAGGAAGAGCAGGGGGAGTTCTCCCCGTTGTCCTGGGGCCAATATTTATACCTCAATCAACATAACAAAAATAAATTATCTAGTCATTATCACACTGCTGTTTGTGGGATCTTGCTGAGCGCAAACCGGCTGCCACGTTTCCCACATTACAACCGTGACTACACTCTAAAAGCACTTAGTTGGCTGTCAAGCGCTTTGAGACGTCCGGTGGTCGTGAAAGGCGCTATATAAATGCAAGTCTTTTTTGGAACAATGCCATTATTGTTTTTAACCTCTCATCATCTCTCTTTCTGCCTGTGTTTGTATCTGCATCGCTTTTCCTGGCTGTCTCACTGCTTTTATCCATGCATGTCTTCTTCTGTCACTTTCTATCAACCCTCCTCACTAACTGTTATATTTCACGCTGGCCATCTCTTCCCTATCTTTCTCGCTCTGTCTGTCTTAGTCTTTTAATCTGTGTTTTCCTCACTCTGTCTGTCCGTCGACCTCTATTGCTCTCACCCCTATCCCTCTTTCCCTCTTTCTCTGTCTCTATTTGCTGTGGCTCAGTGGGCAACACTCTCGCCCTTGTCAGAAGGTTGTGGGTTACTGGAGCACATAAATCCAGGCTGACACTCCCAGTGCAGTGCCGCACTGTCGGAGGTGCCATCTTTCGGGTGAAACAGTAAAGTTGAGGCCCCATCTGCTCTCCGGGGTAGATGTAAAAGATACCAAGACACTGTTTTGAAGAAGAGCAGGGGGAGTTCTCCCCGGTGTCCTGGGGCCAATATTTATCCCTCAATCAACATCACAAAAACACCAGATGATCTGGTCATTATCACATTGCTGTTTGTGGGAGCTTGCTGTGCCCAAATTGGCTGCCGCGTTTCCCGCATTACAACAGTGAGTGCACTCCAAAAGTACTTCATTGGCTGTAAAGCGCTTTGAGAAGTCCTGAGATCGTGAAAGGCGCTATATAAATGCAAGTCTTTTGTCTGATGTCCATTGCTCTCCTTTTTTTTCTGATTCCTCTTTTCTCCCTTTCCGTAGCTACCACAAACTGTTGCTTTTTCTCTCCATTTCTGTCTCGTTCTCTCTTTCCTTCTTTTGCCCTATCTCCTTCTTTCCTTCTTGTCTTGCGTGCTTTCTGTCCGTTACTCTTCATTTCCTTTGGTCTCGTATCATCATCATCATCACAGGCCGTCCCTCGGAATCGAGGAAGACTTGCTTCCACTCCTGAAGTGAGTTCTTTGGTGGCTGAACAGTCCAATATGAGAACCGCAGTCTCTGTCACAGGTGGGACAGATGGTCGTTGAGGGAAGCGGCGGGTGGGACAGGTTTGTCGCATGCTCCTTCCGCTGCCTGCGCTCGATTTCTGCATGCTCTCGGTGACGAGACTCGAGGTGCTCAGCACCCTCCCGGATGCTCTTCCTCCACTTAGGGCGGTCTTTATCCAGGGACTCCCAGGTGTCAGTGAGGATGTCGCACTTTATCAGGAGGGCTTTGAGGGTGTCTTTGCAATGTTTCCTCTGCCCACCTTTGGCTCGTTTGCCAAGAAGGAGCTCCGCATAGAGCACTTGCTTTGGGAGCCTCGTGTCTGGCATGCTGGGGATGTTGGCCTGGACGAGGGCACTGATGTCAGTGCGCCTGTCCTCCCTGGGGATTTGTAGGATCTTGCAGAGACATCATTGGAGTGGAATAAACGACAGAACCAGTGGGAAGCTGTTTAACCTTCGCTGCCTCCAGGCCAGGTCCAAGATCACTCCAACCTCTGTCGTTGAGCTACAGTACGCGGACGACACTTGCGCCTGCGCACATTCTGAGGCTGAAGTTCAGGATATAGTCGACGTATTTACCGAGGCATACGAAAGCATGGGCCTTACGCTAAACATCCGTAAGACAAAGGTCGCCACACAGCACTGCCCCCCTCCCCCCAGTCATCAAGATCCACAGCGCGGCCCTCGACAACGTGGACCATTTCCCATACCTCGGGAGCCTCCTATCAACAAAAGCAGACATAGACGACGAGATTCAACACCGTCTCCAGTGCGCCAGTGCAGCCTTCGGCCGCCTGAGGAAAAGAGCGTTTGAAGACCAGGCCCTCAAATCTGCTCTACAGGGCTGTAGTAATACCCGCCCTCCTGTATGGCTCAGAGACATGGACCATGTACAGTAGACACCTCAAGTCGCTGGAGATATATCACCGACGATGTCTCCGCAAGATGCTGCAAATCCCCTGGGTCTCATATAGACAATGCTTGGCTGGTGTGATCTCTTGGACTGGTTTCCATCACCTGAGGGGATCGGAGAGGAATCTTTTCCCTTTATTGGCCTTGGGGTTTTTTCACTGTTTTTGCCTCTTCCAGATCACATGGTTGCGAAGGTGGGAGGTGGCGGGGGCGGGGGAATAGGAAGTGGCTGGTCATGATGTTCCGGCATAGTATGGTCTTATCCTGCCCGACATTTTCGTATTCTCCCTTTCCTCATCTCTCTCTCTCTTTACTCTGTTACACTGCCTGACCCTGGTAGAGTTTCCACAGGGATTCTGCCGCTGGTCCACCCGAACTTTGGCAGAAGATCCGCGGAGGCCCTGGTGAAACAAAGTTACGGCAAACGTTTGGGTAAACCCGCAGATATAGCCGGCATGTGTTTCCTTGCCTGTCTGTCTCGGCCATTCTCGGTCTCTCTTTCCATCTGTACTATTTGTTCTCACTATTTCCCTGCCTGCGCATCTGTAATGTGTGCACCTGTGAGCACGCTCATGGGATTCGTGGAGCTGTTGAGTTGTGAGTGGCTTAGCCAGTCACGTGATGTTCACAAGGCCCCCCCTGATAAAATGCAACATCCCCACCGACACCTGGGAATCCCTGGGCCAAAGACCGCCCTAAGTGGAGGAAGAGCATCCGGGAGGGCGCTGAGCACCTCGAGTCTCGTCGCCGAGAGCATGCAGAAACTAAGCGCAGGCAGCGGAAGGAGCGTGCGGCAAACCAATCCCACCACCCTTTCCCTCAACCACTGTCTGTCCCACCTGTGACAGAGACTGTAATTCCCGTATTGGACTGTTCAGACACCTAAGAACTCACTTTTAGAGTGGAAGGAAGTCTTCCTCGATTTCGAGGGACTGCCTATGATGATGATAACAAGACTCAATAAAACCCAGCCAGTTGGGTTCGGGGGATCCACGATGAGGCAGGTGGTTGTGAGCCTGGTGGATGAACTGGTAATGTGTCGTGTGATTGTTAAACCTTTTGCTAATAAACCAACTAGTTCTTAATAGCAACGTGCTGCTATGAATTCTTAAGCAAAGAGCCCATGAAGCAAATACATTACAACATGCTTTCTATCTTGCCCTGTCTCTATCTCTTTCCTGCGTGCTCTCTTTCATAGTGTGTCGGTGTCTGTCTTGCTGTCTCTTTCCCCATCTGTATCTCGGTATGCCTCTCTCTTTCCCTGTCCTCTCTGTCACTCTCTCTTTCTCCGTGGCTCCCTCTACTTTCTTTTCTGTCAATACTCAAGCTTTCTTTCTCTCTTTCAACAACAACAAATACTTGCATTTATATAGCGCCTTTAATGTAGTAAAATGATCCAAGGTGATTCACGGGAGTGTTATAAGGCAACAAATTTGACACCGAGCCAGATAAGGAGAAATTAGGGCAGGTGACCAAAAGATTGGTCGACGCGTTAAAGTGAGCAGTTTGTAAGACACAAAAACGTGCCTTTTTATAGCGCCTTTAGCATAGTAAAATGTCCCAAGGTGCTTCACAGGATTGTTATCAGACAAACGTTTGACACAGAGTCACATCGGGAGATATTCAGACAGGTGACCAGGATTAAAAGAGCATCTTAAAGGAGGAAAGAGAGGTCGAGAGGCGGAGAGGTTTAGGCAGAGAGTTCCAGAGCTTGGGCCCCAGGCAGCTGAAGGCACGGCCACCAATGGTTGAGCGATTATAATCAGGGATGCTCAGAAGGGCAGAATTAGAGGAGCACAGATATCTCGGGGGGTTGTGGGTCTGGAGGGGATTACAGAGAAAGGGAGGGGCGAGGTCATGGAGGGATTTGTAAACAAGGATGAGAATTTTAAAGTCGAGGCCTTGCTTAACCGGAAGCCAATGTAGGTCAGTGAGCACAGGGGGTGATGGGTGAGCGGGACTTGGTGCGAGTTAGGACACGGGGCAGCCGAGTTTTGGATCACCTCTGGTTTACGTAGTTCACTCCCTCTTCCCATCAATCCTCTCTCTCTCTCTCTCTCTCTCCATCTGCGACTCTCGCTTTTCCTGGCTCTCGCTTTTCTCTCCGGCCTGCCACTCAAGCTGTTCCGCTTTCGCTAAGTCGGCTTCTGCCTCTCGGGTTTCACTGCTCCGTTCCACAATCAGCACACGGCGACCTTTCGATCGAAAGGACACGTTTAGCATGTGAGGCCACCAAGTGAGAGAGCGGCGTCACAAAATAGCCGCCCAGAGGCAGTCGCGACAATCTCTGAGAAACACTCCGAGGGGATGAGGTTCAACAACAGTGACAGCTTCTACTTAAACCCACCCGCGGTGTAAAAGAATGTCTGAGAGCGCTTTATAGGGGATAGGAAGCAATCGAGAAGCAGAGGTGGAATGAAGAGAGGCGTGATTCTGAAGGCACAGTTGAAGAGAGCAGTTTTTAAGACTCAACAACAACATGCCTTTATATAGCACCTTTAAAGTAATAAAACATCCTAAGGCACTTCCCAGGAGCGTTATCAGACAAGCATTTGACACCGAGTTGCAAAAGGAGATAATAGGGCAGGTGACCAGGATGAAGGAGCGTTTTAAAGGAGCAGGGAGTGGCAAAGAAAGACTTGCATTTATATAGCGCTTTTCCTGACCACAGAACGACTCAAAGCACTTTGCAACCAATGAAGTACTTTTGGAGTCTAGTCACTGTTCTAATATGGGAAACGCAGCAGCCAATTTTCGCACAGCAAGCTCCCGCAAACATCAACGTGATAATGACCAGATCATCTGGTGTTTTTGTTATGTTGATCGAGGGATACATATTGGGCAGGACACTGGGGAGAACTCTCTCGCTCTTTTTTCAAATAGTGCCATGGGATCTTATACGACCACCTGAGAGAGCAGACGGGGCCTCGGTTTAATGTTTCATCCGAAAGACGGCACCTCCGACAGTGCAGCACTCCCTCCGCACTGCACTGGGAGTGTCAGCCTAGATTTTTGTGCTCAAGTCTCTGGAGCAAGACTTCAACACACAACCTTCTGATTCAGAGGCGAGAGTGCTGCCCACTGAGCCACAGCTGATGCCGTGAATGTTGCAGGTGGCGATATACAGGCTGGAGTGTTACATAGTTATATATACTCTGGGTACAGTATTCAGTGTGACACTGGGTACAATATTCAGTGTAACACTCTGGGTACAGTATTCAGTGTAACACTGGGGACAGTATCCAGTGTAACACTGGGTACAGTATTCGGTGTCACACTGGGTACAGTATTCAGTGTAACACTCTGGATACAGTATTCAGTGTAACACTGGGTACAGTATTCAGTGTAACACTGGGTACGGTATTCAGTGTAACACACTGGGTACAGTATTCAGTGTAACACTGGGCACAGTATTCAGTGTAACACTGAGTACAGTATTCAGGGTAACACACTGGGTACAGTATTCAGTGTAACACTGGGTACAATATTCAGTGTAACACTCTGGATACAGTAGTCAGTGTAATACTGGGTACAGTATTCAGTGTAACTCTGGGTAAAGTATTCAGTGTAAAACACTGGGTACAGTATTCAGTGTCACACTCTGGGTACAGTATTCAGTGTAACACTGGGTACAGTATTCAGTGTAACACACTGGGAAACAGTATTCAATGTAACACTGGGTACAGTATTCAGTGTAACACTCTGGGTACAGTAATCAGTGTAACACTGGGTACAGGATTCAGTGGAACACTCTGGGTACAGTATTCAGTGTAACACTGGGGACAGTATCCAGTGTAACACTGGGTACAGTATTCACTGTAAGACTATGTACAGTATTCAGTGTAACACTCGGTATAGTATTCACTGTAACACTCTGGATACAGTATTCAGTGTAACACTGGGTACAGTATTCAGTGTAACACTGGGTACGGTATTCAGTGTAACACATTGGGTACAGTATTCAGTGTAACACTGGGTACAATATTCAGTGTAACACATGGGTACAGTATTCAGTGTAACACTGGGTACAGTATTCAGTGTAACACTCTGGGTACAGTATTCAGTGTAACACTGGGTACAGTATTCAGTGTAACACACTGGGTACAGTATTCAGTGTAACACTGGCTACTGTATTCAGTATTCAGTGTAACACTGGGTGCAATATTCAGTGTAACACTGGCCACAGTATTCAACGTAACACTGGGTACAGTATTCAGTGTAACACACTGGGTACAGTATTCAGTGTAACACTGTGTACAGTATTCAGTGTAACACACTGGGTACAATATTCAGTGTAACCCTGGCCACAGTATTCAATGTAACACTGGGTACAGTATTCAGTGTAACACTCTGGGTATAGTATTCAGTGCAACACTGGGTACAGTATTCAGTGTAACACACTGGGAACAGTATTCAGTGTAACACTGGGTACATTATTCAGTGTAACACTCTGGGAACAGTATTCAGTGTAACACTGGGTGGAGTATTCAGTGTAACACTGGGTACAATATTCAGTGTAACACTCTAGGTACAGTATTCAGTGTAAAACTGTGTACAGTATTCACTGTAACACTATGTACAGTATTCAGTGTAACACTCGGTATAGTATTCAGTGTAACACTCTGGATACAGTATTCAGTGTAACACTGGGTACAGTATTCAGTGTAACACTGGCTACTGTATTCAGTATTCAGTGTAACACTGGGTGCAATATTCAGTGTAACACTCTGGGTACAGTATTCAGTGTAACACTGGGGACAGTATCCAGTGTAACACTGTGTACAGTATTCACTGTAACACTATGTACAGTATTCAGTGTAACACTCGGTATAGTATTCAGTGTAACACTCTGGATACAGTATTCAGTGTAACACTGGGTACAGTATTCAGTGTAACACTGGCTACTGTATTCAGTATTCAGTGTAACACTGGGTGCAATATTCAGTGTAACCCTGGCCTCAGTATTCAATGTAACACTGGGTACAGTATTCAGTGTAACACACTGGGTACAGTATTCAGTGTAACACTGTGTACGGTATTCAGTGTAATACACTGGGTACAATATTCAGTGTAACCCTGGCCACAGTATTCAATGTAACACTGGGTACAGTATTCAGTGTAACACTCTGGGTACAGTATTCAATGCAACACTGGGTACATTATTCAGTGTAACACTCTGGGAACAGTATTCAGTGTAACACTGGGTGGAATGTTCAGTGTAACACTGGGTACAATATTCAGTGTAACACTCTAGGTACAGTATTCAGTGTAACACTGGGTACAGTATTCAGTGTCACAATCTGGATACAGTATTCAGTGTAACACTGGGTACAGTATTCAGTGTAACACACTGGAAAACAGTATTCAATGTAACACTGGATACAGTATTCAGTGTAACACTCTGGGTACAGTAATCAGTGTAACACTGGGTACAGGATTCAGTGTAACACTCTGGGTATAGTATTCAGTGTAACACTGGGGACAGTATCCAGTGTAACACTGGGTACAGTATTCACTGTAACACTGTGTACAGTATTCAGTGTAACACTCTGGATACAGTATTCAGTGTAACACTGGGTACAGTATTCAGTGTAACACTGGGTATGGTATTCAGTGAAACACACTGGATACAGTATTCAGTGTAACACTGGGTACAATATTCAGTGTAACACACTGGGAACAGTATTCAGTGTAACACTGGGTACAGTCTTCAGTGTAACACTCTGGGTACAGTATTCAGTGTAACACACTGGTTATAGTATTCAGTGTAACACTGGGTACAGTATTCAGTGTAACATACTGGGTAAATTATTCAGTGTAACACTGGGTACAGTAATCAGTGTAACACTCTGGGTACAGTAATCAGAGTAACACTGGGTACATAATTCAGTATAACACTCTGGGTACAGTATTCAGTGTAACACTGGGGACAGTATCCAGTGTAACACTGGGTACAGTATTCAGTGTAACACTGGGTAGCTTATTCACTGTAACACACTTGATAGATTATTCAGTGTAACACTGAGTACAATATTCAGTGTAACACTGGGTGCAATATTCAGTGTAACCCTGGCCACAATATTCAATGTAACACTGGGTACAGTATTCAGTGTAACACATTGGGTACAGTATTCAGTGTAACACTGGGTACATGATTCAGTGTAACACTGGGTATAGTATTCAGTGTAACACTGGGTAGAGTATTCAGTGTAACACTGGGTACAGGATTCAGTGTAACACTGGGTACAATATTCATTGTAACACACTGGTTATAGTATTCAGTGTAACACTGGGTACAGTATTCAGTGTAACCTACTGGGAAAGTAATTCAGTGTAACACTGGGTAGAGTATTCAGAGTAACACACAGGGTACAGTTTTCAGTGTAACACTGGGTACAGTATTCAGTGTAACACTGGGTACAGGATTCAGTGTAACACTGGGTACAGTATTCAGTGTCACACTCTGGGTACAATATTCAGTGTAACACTGGGTACAGTATTCAGTGTCACACACTAGGTACAGTATTCAGTGTAACACTGGGTACAGTATTCAGTGTAACACTGGGTACAGTATTCAGTGTCACACACTAGGTACAGTATTCAGTGTAACACTGGGTACAGTATTTAGTGTAACACTGGGTACAGTATTCGGTGTAACACTGGGTACAGTATTCAGTGTAACACACTGGGTACATTATTCAGTGTAACTCTGGGTACAGTATTTAGTGTAACACTGGGTACAGTATTCGGTGTAACACTGGGTACAGTATTCCGTGTAACACACTGGTACAGTATTCAGTGTAACACACTGGGTACATTACACTGAATACTGTACCCAGAGTGTGGCACTGAATACTGTACCCTGTGTTACACTGAATACTGTACCTAGAGTGTTACACTGAATATTGTACCCAGTGTTACACTGAATACTCCACCCAGTGTTACACTGAATACTGTTCCCAGAGTGTTACACTGAATAATGTACCCAGTGTTGCATTGAATACTGTACCCAGTGTTGCACTGAATACTGTACCCAGAGTGTTACACTGAATACTGTACCCAGTGTTACATTGAATACTGTGGCCAGGGTTACACTGAATATTGAACCCAGTGTGTTACACTGAATACCGTACACAGTGTTACAATGAATACTGTACCCAGTGTGTTACACTGAATACTGTACCCAGTGTTACATTGAATACTGTGGCCAGGGTTACACTGAATATTGCACCCAGTGTTACACTGAATACTGAATACAGTAGCCAGTGTTACACTGAATACTGTACCCAGTGTGTTACACTGAATACTGTATCCAGTGTTACACTGAATACTGTATCCAGTGTTACACTGAATACTGTACCCAGTGTTACACTGAATACTGTACCCACGTGTTACACTGAATACTGCACCCAGTGTTACACTGAATACTGTATCCATAGTGTTACAGTGAATACTGTACCCAGTGTTGCACTAATTAATGTACCCAGTGTTACACTGAATACTGTACCCAGAGTGTTACACTGAATACTGTACCCAGTGTTACACTGAATACTGTACCCAGAGAGTTACACTGAATATTGTACCCGGTGTGTTACACTGGATACTGTGCCCAGTGTGTTGCACTGAATACTGTACCCTGTGCGTTACACTGAATACTGTACCCAGTGTTACACTGAATACTGTACCTAGTGTGTTACACTGAATACTGTACCCAGTGTGTTACACTGAATACTGCACCCAGTGTTACACTGAATACTGTACCCAGAGTATTACACTGAATACTGTACCCGGTGTGTTACACTGAATACTGTACCCAGAGTTACACTGGGAAACAGTATTCAATGTAACACTGGGTACAGTATTCAGTGTAACACTCTGGGTACAGTAATCAGTGTAAAACTGGGTACAGGATTCAGTGTAACACTCTGGGTACAGTATTCAGTTTAACACTGGGGACAGTATCCAGTGTAACACTGTGTACAGTATTCACTGTAACACTATGTACAGTATTCAGTGTAACACTCGGTATAGTATTCAATGTAACACTCTGGATACAGTATTCAGTGTAACACTGGCTACTGTATTCAGTATTCAGTGTAACACTGGGTGCAATATTCAGTGTAACCCTGGCCACAGTATTCAATGTAACACTGGGTACAGTATTCAGTGTAACACACTGGGTACAGTTTTCAGTGTAACACTGTGTACGGTATTCAGTGTAACACACTGGGTACATTATTCAGTGTAACCCTGGCCACAGTATTCAATGTAACACTGGGTACAGTATTCAGTGTAACACTCTGGGTACAGTATTCAGTGCAACACTGGGTACAGTATTCAGTGTAACACACTGGGTACAGTATTCAGTGTAACACTGTGTACGGTATTCAGTTTAACACTGGGTACAGTATTCAGTGTAACACTGGGTGGAATATTCAGTGTAACACTGGGTACAATATTCAGTGTAACACTGGATACAGTATTCAGTGTAACACACTGGGTACAGTATTCAGTGTAACACTGTGTACGGTATTCAGTGTAACACACTGGGTACATTATTCAGTGTAACCCTGGCCACAGTATTCAATGTAACACTGGATACAGTATTCAGTGTCACACTCTGGGTACAGTATTCAGTGTAACACTGAGTACAGTATTCAATGTAACACACTGGGAAACAGTATTCAATGTAACACTGGGTACAGTATTCAGTGTAACACTCTGGGTACAGTAATTAGTGTAACACTGGGTACAGGATTCAGTGTAACACACTGGGAAACAGGATTCAATGTAACACTGGGGACAGTATCCAGTGTAACACTGCGTACAGTATTCACTGCAACACTATGTACAGTATTCAGTGTAACACTCGGTATAGTATTCAATGTAACACTCTGGATACAGTATTCAGTGTAACACTGGGTACAGTATTCAGTGTCACACACTAGGTACAGTATTCAGTGTAACACTGGGTACAGTATTTAGTGTAACACTGGGTACAGTATTCGGTGTAACACTGGGTACAGTATTCCATGTAACACACTGGTACAGTATTCAGTGTAACACACTGGGTACATTATTCAGTGTAACTCTGGGTACATTATTCAGTGTAACACACTGGGTACAGTATTCAGTGTAATACTCTGGCTAAAGTATTCAGTGTAACACTCTGGGTACAGTATTCAGTGTAACACTGGGTGCAGTATTCAGTGTAACACTGGGTACAGTATTCAGTGTAACACTCTGGGTACATTATTCAGTGTAACACTGGGTACAGTATTCAGTGTAACACTGGGTGCAGTATTCAGTGTAACACACTGGGTACAGTATTCAGTGTAACACACTAGGTACAGTATTCAGTGTAACACTCTAGGGACAGTATTCAGTGTAACACTGGGTACAGTATTCAGTGTAACGCACGGGGTACAGTATTCAGTGCAACACACTGGGCTCAGTATCCAGTGTAACACACCGGGTACAATATTCAGTGTAACTCTCTGGGTACAGTATTCAGTGTAACACTGGGTACAGTATTCAGTGTAACACTCTGGGTACAGTATTCAGTGTAACACTGGGTACATTAATCAGTGCAACACTGGGTACAGTATTCACTGTAACACTATGGATACAGTATTCAGTGTAACACTGGCTACTGTATTCAGTATTCAGTGTAACACTGGGTGCAATATTCAGTGTAACCCTGGCCACAGTATTCAATGTAACACTGGGTACAGTATTCAGTGTAACACACTGGGTACAGTATTCATTGTAACACTGTGTACGGTATTCAGTGTAACACACTGGGTTCAATATTCAGTGTAACCCTGGCCACAGTATTCAATGTAACACTGGGTACAGTATTCAGTGTAACACTCTGGGTACAGTATTCAGTGCAACACTGGGTACAGTATTCAGTGTAACACTGGGTACATTATTCAGTGTAACACTCTGGGAACAGTATTCAGTGTAACACTGGGTGGAGTATTCAGTGTAACACTGGGTGCAATATTCAGTGTAACCCTGGCCACAGTATTCAATGTAACACTGGGTACAGTATTCAGTGTAACACACTGGGTACAGTTTTCAGTGTAACACTGTGTACGGTATTCAGTGTAACACACTGGGTACATTATTCAGTGTAACCCTGGCCACAGTATTCAATGTAACACTGGGTACAGTATTCAGTGTAACACTCTGGGTACAGTATTCAGTGCAACACTGGGTACAGTATTCAGTGTAACGCACTGGGTACAGTATTCAGTGTAACACTGTGTACGGTATTCAGTGTAACACTGGGTACAGTATTCAGTGTAACACTCTGGGAACAGTATTCAGTGTAACACTGGGTGGAATATTCAGTGTAACACTGGGTACAATATTCAGTGTAACACTGGGTACAGTATTCAGTGTAACACACTGGGTACAGTATTCAGTGTAACACTGTGTACGGTATTCAGTGTAACACACTGGGTACATTATTCAGTGTAACCCTGGCCACAGTATTCAATGTAACACTGGATACAGTATTCAGTGTCACACTCTGGGTACAGTATTCAGTGTAACACTGGGTACAGTATTCAATGTAACACACTGGGAAACAGTATTCAATGTAACACTGGGTACAGTATTCAGTGTAACACTCTGGGTACAGTAATCAGTGTAACACTGGGTACAGGATTCAGTGTAACACACTGGGAAACAGGATTCAATGTAACACTGGGTGGAATATTCAGTGTAACACTGGGTACAATATTCAGTGTAACACTGGGTACAGTATTCAGTATTCAGTGTAACACTGGGTGCAATATTCAGTGTAACCCTGGCCACAGTATTCAATGTAACACTGGGTACAGTATTCAGTGTAACACACTGGGTACAGTTTTCAGTGTAACACTGTGTACGGTATTCAGTGTAACACACTGGGTACATTATTCAGTGTAACCCTGGCCACAGTATTCAATGTAACACTGGGTACAGTATTCAGTGTAACACTGGGTACAATATTCAGTGTAACACTCTAGGTACAGTATTCAGTGTAACACTGGGTACAGTATTCAGTGTCACACTCTGGGTACAGTATTCAGTGTAACACTGGGTACAGTATTCAGTGTAATACACTGGGAAACAGTATTCAATGTAACACTGGGTACAGTATTCAGTGTAACACTCTGGGTACAGTAATCAGTGTAAAACTGGGTACAGGATTCAGTGTAACACTCTGGGTACAGTATTCAGTTTAACACTGGGGACAGTATCCAGTGTAACACTGTGTACAGTATTCACTGTAACACTATGTACAGTATTCAGTGTAACACTCGGTATAGTATTCAATGTAACACTCTGGATACAGTATTCAGTGTAACACTGGCTACTGTATTCAGTATTCAGTGTAACACTGGGTGCAATATTCAGTGTAACCCTGGCCACAGTATTCAATGTAACACTGGGTACAGTATTCAGTGTAACACACTGGGTACAGTTTTCAGTGTAACACTGTGTACGGTATTCAGTGTAACACACTGGATACATTATTCAGTGTAACCCTGGCCACAGTATTCAATGTAACACTGGGTACAGTATTCAGTGTAACACTCTGGGTACAGTATTCAGTGCAACACTGGGTACAGTATTCAGTGTAACACACTGGGTACAGTATTCAGTGTAACACTGTGTACGGTATTCAGTGTAACACTGGGTACAGTATTCAGTGTAACACTGGGTACATTATTCAGTGTAACACTCTGGGAACAGTATTCAGTGTAACACTGGGTGGAATATTCAGTGTAACACTGGGTACAATATTCAGTGTAACACTGGGTACAGTATTCAGTGTAACACACTGGGTACAGTATTCAGTGTAACACTGTGTACGGTATTCAGTGTAACACACTGGGTACATTATTCAGTGTAACCCTGGCCACAGTATTCAATGTAACACTGGATACAGTATTCAGTGTCACACTCTGGGTACAGTATTCAGTGTAACACTGGGTACAGTATTCAATGTAACACACTGGGAAACAGTATTCAATGTAACACTGGGTACAGTATTCAGTGTAACACTCTGGGTACAGTAATCAGTGTAACACTGGGTACAGGATTCAGTGTAACACACTGGGAAACAGTATTCAATGTAACACTGGGTACAGTATTCAGTGTAACACTCTGGGTACAGTAATCAGTGTAAAACTGGGTGCAGGATTCAGTGTAACACTCTGGGTACAGTATTCAGTTTAACACTGGGGACAGTATCCAGTGTAACACTGTGTACAGTATTCACTGCAACACTATGTACAGTATTCAGTGTAACACTCGGTATAATATTCAGTGTAACCCTGGCCACAGTATTCAATGTAACTGGGTACAGTATTCCTTGTAACACACTGGGTACATTATTCAGTGTAACCCTGGCCACAGTATTCAATGTAACACTGGGTACAGTATTCAGTGTAACACTCTGGGTACAGTATTCAGTGCAACACTGGGTACAGTATTCAGTGTAACACACTGGGTATAGTATTCAGTGTAACACTGGGTACATTATTCAGTGTAACACTCTGGGAACAGTATTCAGTGTAACACTGGGTGGAATATTCAGTGTAACACTGGGTACAATATTCAGTGTAACACTGGGTACAGTATTCAGTGTAACACACTGGGTACAATATTCAGTGTAACACTGTGTACGGTATTCAGTGTAACACACTGGGTACATTATTCAGTGTAACCCTGGCCACAGTATTCAATGTAACACTGGGTACAGTATTCAGTGTCACACTCTGGGTGCAGTATTCAGTGTAACACTGGGTACAGTATTCAATGTAACACACTGGGAAACAGTATTCAATGTAACACTGGGTACAGTATTCAGTGTAACACTCTGGGTACAGTAATCAGTGTAACACTGGGTACAGGATTCAGTGTAACACTCTGGATACAGTATTCAGTGTAACACTGGGGACAGTATCCAGTGTAACACTGTGTACAGTATTCACTGTAACACTATGTACAGTATTCAGTGTAACACTCGGTATAGTATTCAGTGTAACACTCTGGATACATTATTCAATGTAACACTGGGTGCAATATTCGGTGTAACCCTGGCATCAGTATTCAATGTAACACTGGGTACAGTATTCAGTGTAACACACTGGGTACAGTATTCAGTGTAACACTGTGTACGGTATTCAGTGTAACACACTGGGTACAATATTCAGTGTAACCCTGGCCACAGTATTCAATGTAACACTGGGTACAGTATTCAGTGTAACACTCTGGGTACAGTATTCAAAGCAACACTGGGTACATTATTCAGTGTAACACTCTGGGAACAGTATTCAGTGTAACACTGGGTGGAATGTTCAGTGTAACACTGGGTACAATATTCAGTGTAACACTAGGTACAGTATTCAGTGTAACACTGGGTACAGTATTCAGTGTCACAATCTGGATACAGTATTCAGTGTAACACTGGGTACAGTATTCAGTGTAACACACTGGAAAACAGTATTCAATGTAACACTGGGTACTTTATTCAGTGTAACACTCTGGGTACAGTAATCAGTGTAACACTGGGTACAGGATTCAGTGTAACACTCTGGGTATAGTATTCAGTGTAACACTGGGGACAGTATCCAGTGTAACACTGGGTAAAGTATCCACTGTAACACTATGTACAATATTCAGTGTAACACTCTGGATACAGTATTCAGTGTAACACTGGGTACAGTATTCAGTGTAACACTGGGTATGATATTCAGTGAAACACACTGGATACAGTATTCAGTGCAACACTGGGTACAATATTCAGTGTAACACACTGGGAACAGTATTCAGTGTAACACTGGGTACAGTATTCAGTGTAACACTCTGGGTACAGTATTCAGTGTAACACACTGGTTATAGTATTCAGTGTAACACTGGGTACAGTATTCAGTGTAACATACTGGGTAAATTATTCAGTGTAACACTGGGTACAGTAATCAGTGTAACACTCTAGGTACAGTATTTAGTGTAACACTGGGTACAGTATTCAGTGTAACACTGTGTACAGTATTCAGTGTAACACTGGGTAGCTTATTCACTGTAACGCACTGGATAGATTATTCAGTGTAACACTGAGTACAATATTCAGTGTAACACTGGGTGCAATATTCAGTGTAACCCTGGCCACAATATTCAATGTAACACTGGGTACAGTATTCAGTGTAACACATTGGGTACAGTATTCAGTGTAACACTGTGTACGGTATTCAGTGTAACACACTGGGTACAATATTCAGTGTAACCCTGGCCACAGTATTCAATGTAACACTGGGTACAGTATTCAGTGTAACACACTGGGTACAGTATTTAGTGTAACACTGGGTACATGATTCAGTGTAACACTGGGTATAGTATTCAGTGTAACACTGGGTAGAGTATTCAGTGTAACACTGGGTACAGGATTCAGTGTAACACTGGGTACAATATTCATTGTAACACACTGGTTATAGTATTCAGTGTAACACTGGTTACAGTATTCAATGTAACCTACTGGGAAAAGTATTCAGTGTAACACTGGGTAGATTATTCAGAGTAACACACAGGGTACAGTTTTCAGTGTAACACTGGGTACAGTATTCAGTGTAACACTGGGTACAGGATTCAGTGTCACACTGGGTACAGTATTCAGTTTCACACTCTGGGTACAATATTCAGTGTAACATTGGGTACAGTATTCAGTGTCACACACTAAGTACAGCATTCAGTGTAACACTGGGTACAGTATTCAGTGTCACACACTAGGTACAGTATTCAGTGTAACACTGGGTACAGTATTTAGTGTAACACTGGGTACAGTATTCGGTGTAACACTGGGTACAGTATTCCGTGTAACACACTGGTACAGTATTCAGTGTAATACTCTGGCTAAATTATTCAGTGTAACACTCTGGGTACAGTATTCAGTGTAACACTGGGTGCAGTATTCAGTCTAACACTGGGTACAGTATTCAGTGTAACACTCTGGGTACATTATTCAGTGTAACACTGGGTACAGTATTCAGTGTAACACTGGGTGCAGTATTCAGTGTAACACACTGGGTACAGTATTCAGTGTAACACACTAGGTACAGTATTCAGTTTAACACTCTAGGTACAGTATTCAGTGTAACATTGGGTACAGTATTCAGTGTAACGCACGGGGTACAGTATTCAGTGCAACACACTGGGCACAGTATCCAGTGTAACACACCGGGTACAATATTCAGTGTAACTCTCTGGGTACAGTATTCAGTGTAACACTGGGTACAGTATTCAGTGTAACACTGGGTACATTATTCAGTGCAACACTGGGTACTGTATTCAGTGTAACACTGGGTACAGTATTCAGTTTAACAAAGGGTACAGTATTCAGTGTAACACTCTGGGTGCAGTATTCAGTGTAACACTGGGTACCGTATTCAGTGTAACGCTGGGTGCAGTATTCAGTGTAACACTGGGTACTGTATTCAGTGTAACACTCTGGGTGCAGTATTCAGTGTAACACTGGGTACAGTATTCACTGTAACACTATGGATACAGTATTCAGTGTAACACTGGGTGCAGTATTCAGTGTAACACTGGGTACAGTATTCAGTGTAACACTGGGTACAGTATTCAGTGTAACACTGGATACAATATTCAGTGTAACACACTGGGTACAGTATTCAGTGTAACACTTACTACTGTATTCAGTATTCAGTGTAACACTGGGTGCAATATTCAGTGTAACCCTGGCCATAGTATTCAATGTAACACTGGGTACAGTATTCAGTGTAACACACTGGGTACAGTATTCATTGTAACACTGTGTACGGTATTCAGTGTAACACACTGGGTTCAATATTCAGTGTAACCCTGGCAACAGTATTCAATGTAACACTGGGTACAGTATTCAGTGTAACACTCTGGGTACAGTATTCAGTGCAACACTGGGTACAGTATTCAGTGTAAAACTGGGTACATTATTCAGTGTAACACTCTGGGAACAGTATTCAGTGTAACACTGGATACAGTATTCAGTGTAACACACTGGGTACAGTATTCAGTGTAACACTGACTACTGTATTCAGTATTCAGTGTAACACTGGGTGCAATATTCAGTGTAACCCTGGCCACATTATTCAATGTAACACTGGGTACAGTATTCAGTGTAACACACTGGGTACAGTATTCATTGTAACACTGTGTACGGTATTCAGTGTAACACACTGGGTACAGTATTCAGTGCAACACTGGGTACAGTATTCAGTGTAACACTGGGTACATTATTCAGTGTAACACTCTGGGAACAGTATTCAGTGTAACACTGGGTGGAGTATTCAGTGTAACACTGGGTACAATATTCAGTGTAACACTCTAGGTACAGTATTCAGTGTAACACTGGGTACAGTATTCAGTGTCACACTCTGGGTACAGTATTCAGTGTAACACTGGGTACAGTATTCAGTGTAACACACTGGGAAACAGTATTCAATGTAACACTGGGTACAGTATTCAGTGTAACACTCTGGGTACAGTAATCAGTGTAAAACTGGGTACAGGATTCAGTGTAACACTCTGGGTACAGTATTCAGTTTAACACTGGGGACAGTATCCAGTGTAACACTGTGTACAGTATTCACTGTAACACTATGTACAGTCTCCAGTGTAACACTCGGTATAGTATTCAATGTAACACTCTGGATACAGTATTCAGTGTAACACTGGCTACTGTATTCAGTATTCAGTGTAACACTGGGTGCAATATTCAGTGTAACCCTGGCCACAGTATTCAATGTAACACTGGGTACAGTATTCAGTGTAACACACTGGGTACAGTATTCAGTGTAACACTGTGTACGGTATTCAGTGTAACACACTGGGTACATTATTCGGTGTAACCCTGGCCACAGTATTCAATGTAACACTGGGTACAGTATTCAGTGTAACACTCTGGGTACAGTATTCAGTGCAACACTGGGTACAGTATTCAGTGTAACACACTGGGTATAGTATTCAGTATAACACTGGGTAAATTATTCAGTGTAACACTCTGGGAACAGTATTCAGTGTTACACTGGGTGGAATATTCAGTGTAACACTGGGTACAATATTCAGTGTAACACTCTAGGTACAGTATTCAGTGTAACACTGGGTACAGTATTCAGTGTCACAATCTGGGTACAGTATTCAGTGTAACACTGGGTGCAGTATTCAGTGTAACACACTGGGAAACAGTATTCAATGTAACACTGGATACAGTATTCAGTGTAACACTCTGTGTACAGTAATCAGTGTAACACTGGGTACAGGATTCAGTGTAACACTCTGGGTATAGTATTCAGTGTAACACTGGGTACAGTATTCACTGTAAC